>NW_026525791.1:92500-227500 GCF_943734725.1 Anopheles marshallii | reverse complement strand
AAGCTGGCCCAGCAGCAGTTTAACGAAGAGCTGCAATGGAACAAGCAACAGGCTCGTCAGTGGCACGAGGAGACTCAACGTCTCCGCAAGGAGCTAGAAAAGGAGACGGCAAGCCACCAGGAGCTGTTGGCGCAGATGCTTGGTTGTGGCGGCAATCAGGCACTGCAATCGCAGCTGCAGGAGCAGTCGTCTTCTTTGACGAAGCAGCAGCCCCAACGGTTGCAGAAACAACAGCAACGGCCACAACAGACGCAGGGGCCAACGCGTGGCCCTGCTCAGCAGCAACCGCTGCAGCAGCAACAACAACAGCAGCAGCAGCGACCGTCATATGCCAATGTGGCTGCCGAGGCATCTGGTACACAGGCGACGCAGAGTGGCGCATGGACGGTGGTGGGACCCCGCAAGGCACCACCGAAGCCGCAGCAGCAACAACAACAGCAGCCGGAAAAGCCACGCCCGCAACTTGCGCCACGCAAGCAGTCGACGAAAAAGAAGCTGGACGCTATAGAGGTGGCCCCAGGAGACGGTCAAACGTGGACAGACGTTTACCAGCTAGTCCGCAGCGCACCGTCGTTGGCTGAACACCAGGCGAAGCTCGGTGTGGGACGGCGAACGACGCGGGATCGGCTGGTTATGGACGTAGAGGACGGTGCTAATTCGGAAGCAATTTTTCAACGTGTGCAGGAGGTCTGCGCACAGGCCGCAGCTCCGGCCACCGCCCGACTGGTGACGGAAACGGTAGAGGTCCGCCTGGAAGAGGTGGACCCTTTAGCGACGGCGACGGACGTGGCGACGGCGATCCAATCATTCACAGAGCAGTCGGTGAAGGAATCCGCCGTGCATTTGGTCAAGGTATGGAATGGCACGCAGACAGCATACGTCCGAATGGCAGTGAAGGCGGCAGCGAAGATTGCGCAGCAGCACGTGAAGGTGCTGCACACTTCGTGCCTAGCTACGCAGTTGACACCACTGACGCGGGGCCAGCAGCGGTGCTTCAAATGCCTGGAGCACGGACACCTGCGGCACCAATGCCGGAGCGAGGTGGATTGGTCGACGCACTGTATCCGATGCGGCCAACCGGGACACCTGGCCCGAACATGCACGGCAGCGGTCTGCTGCGTGACATGCAAGGGCCCACATCGTGTAGGACATCCGTCCTGCACCCGGAAGGCTGCAAGTGGGCCCTCTTCGGGGTAGATGCATTCGAAGAGGAGGACGAAGATGGGCAATGAAAACAAAGGCCGCTAAGGCGAAAAGAGGCGCGAACGCCCATTAGACTACTAAGAATAACATGGACGAAGGCCGCTAAGGCGAAAAGAGGCGCGAACGCCCATTAGACTACTAAGAATAACATGGACGAAGGCCGCTAAGGCGAAAAGAGGCGCGATCGCCCACTAGAATTAAGTCAAGTAAGGGCAGAGGATTCGTGAAATGGCCGTCAAGGCCAATCAAGGCGCTCAAGCCTATGTAGGCAGCAGGGCCCCCGGCAGTCCATCCCTAGCGGGTAACGACTGCCGGGGGGGAAGTCGCGTTTATGGATCGTATGATTGATTAAATAAACTGCGATATTGTTTAAAAGCCAGTTATCCCTGTAGTGACATTCGAGCAGTCGAGCTGTTTGGACATGGCGTGTTTTGCTCCGCAGTGAGAAGGAAAATATTGGTGCAAAAATCGTTCAGAGAGACTGGATTTTAGTTATAATCCGTTGTTAAGTGTACGTTTTTAGTGAATCGTGTGAAAACCGCGTGAAAATCGGTGCGATAATACGGAAAATAAGTAAAAAACATTCCCCATACATTTTGTATGGGGAACTATTTCCGCTATAAAAACGGGCAAAATAGACCTTTTTCGGTGCGGTTTTCGGTGAAAAAGCGAGATTGGACGCCATTCAAGCGATTGAGAGTGATAGACAGTGTTTGCCGGTGAAATTCGGCCCGAAATACGGAGTGGCAAATTTGCGCAAAGAATTACAACAACAACAACAACAACAGTGTGTGTGTATCGTGAGTTTGCGTAAAAATCCGGTCCGATCGGGCCGGAAGTGGACGGAAACGGTAGTTTTTGTGCCCGTGATCGTGCTAACGCAAAAAACCGGACGGAAATCGGATGAAAATTGACGAAAAACAACGTGGCAAAAAAGTGCAAGGGGTGCTACCGCCGGAGCACGTGGTTTCGAGCAACGGTATTTATTAGAAAATCGTTAATAACTTTGCGAGTTTTTATCGGATTCGTGTGCGGTTTTCACCGTTGTGATTGTTTTAACCTGTTTAATAAGATCCAAGCAAAAAAACAGTGAAAACGCGAAAAATTTTTTGACATTTTTTGGTGACACCCGAGTGACACACATGACCCCGCTGACGAATTTTCGAAGGTGAGCAGTCCCCCGCAGACAAATTTTCAAATTGACGGTTTCTGCTCGAAAAACTGCTCGAAACTTAAAAAGACGCAGAAAATTCTGGTAAGCTGGGGGGGTCATCGACAGCTCGAATCTGCTCGATTTGGGCAGTTTTTGTCGAGCTCGAAACTGCTCGAAACTGCTCGAATTCCCGACTTTTACTGGAAATCGCGGGGAAAAAAATCGGGAACGACTGCGAAAAATACGGGAAGGCGTCTGCAAGCAGGGAAACACCCCCCCTGACCACTAAGGCCTGCATGGGTCTCTAAAATGGCGACAACTCGAACATCGCGCCTAAGGGCGGAATCGACGGAGGAAAGGCCGGGGCGGTCTCTTCCGGCTGTAGAGCCGAAGGTCATGCTGACAAGAGCTTCGGTGAAGGCCACGAAGTCGACGAACAATGACATGGTCGAACTGCGGAAGGTGATCGAAGAAACGACCCTCGTAAACGAGCAGCTTCGAACCATGTGTAAAGAGCTGCAGCAAGAGCTTGTGATGCTGCGACAGCGGGCGGAGGCCAATGACAACATGGCCCGCGAGGAACGAAAGCTGGCCCGGGAGGAACTAAAGCTGGCTCAGCAGCGGTTTAATGAAGAGCTGCAATGGAACAAGCAACAGGCTCGCCAGTGGCAAGAGGAGACTCAACGTCTCCGCAAGGAGCTAGAAAAGGAGATGGCAAGCCACCAGGAGCTGTTGGCGCAGATGCTTGGTTGTGGCGGCAATCAGGCACTGCAATCGCAGCTGCAGGAGCAGTCGTCTTCTTTGATGAAGCAGCAGCCCCAACGGTTGCAGGAACAACAGCAACGGCCACAACAGACGCAGGGGCCAACGCGTGGCCCTGCTCAGCAGCAACCGCTGCAACAGCAACAACAACAGCAGCAGCAGCGGCCATCCTATGCCAATGTGGCTGCCGAGGCATCTGGTACACAGGCGACGCAGGGTGGCGCATGGACGGTGGTGGGACCCCGCAAGGCACCACCGAAGCCGCAGCAGCAACAACAGCATCAATTGGAAAAGCCACGCCCGCAACTTGCGCCACGCAAACAGTCGACGAAAAAGAAGCCGGACGCTATAGAGGTGACCCCAGGAGACGGTCAAACGTGGACAGACGTTTACCAGCTAGTCCGCGGCGCACCGTCGTTGGCCGAACACCAGGCGAAGCTCGGTGTGGGACGGCGAACGACGCGGGATCGGCTGGTTATGAACGTAGAGGACGGTGCTAATTCGGAAGCAATTTTTCAACGTGTGCAGGAGGTCTGCGCACAGGCTGCAGCTCCGGCCACCGCCCGCCTGGTGACGGAAATGGTAGAGGTCCGCCTGGAAGAGGTGGACCCTCTAGCGACGGCGACGGACGTGGCGACGGCGATCCAAACATTCACAGAGCAGTCGGTGAAGGAATCCGCCGTGCATTTGGTCAAGGCATGGAATGGCACGCAGACGGCATACGTCCGAATGGCAGTGAAGGCGGCAGCGAAGATTGCGCAGCAGCACGTGAAGGTGCTGCACACTTCGTGCCCAGCTAAGCAGTTGACACCACTGACGCGGGGCCAGCAGCGGTGCTTCAAATGCCTGGAGCACGGACACCTGCGGCACCAATGCCGGAGCGAGGTGGATTGGTCGACGCACTGTATCCGATGCGGCCAACCGGGACACCTGGCCCGAACATGCACGGCAGCGGTCTGCTGCGTGACATGCAAGGGCCCACATCGTGTAGGACATCCGTCCTGCACCCGGAAGGCTGCAAGTGGGCCCTCTTCGGGGTAGATGCATTCGAAGAGGAGGACGAAGATGGGCAATGAAAACAAAGGCCGCTAAGGCGAAAAGAGGCGCGAACGCCCATTAGACTACTAAGAATAACATGGACGAAGGCCGCTAAGGCGAAAAGAGGCGCGAACGCCCATTAGACTACTAAGAATAACATGGACGAAGGCCGCTAAGGCGAAAAGAGGCGCGATCGCCCACTAGAATTAAGTCAAGTAAGGGCAGAGGATTCGTGAAATGGCCGTCAAGGCCAATCAAGGCGCTCAAGCCTATGTAGGCAGCAGGGCCCCCGGCAGTCCATCCCTAGCGGGTAACGACTGCCGGGGGGGAAGTCGCGTTTATGGATCGTATGATTGATTAAATAAACTGCGATATTGTTTAAAAGCCAGTTATCCCTGTAGTGACATTCGAGCAGTCGAGCTGTTTGGACATGGCGTGTTTTGCTCCGCAGTGAGAAGGAAAATATTGGTGCAAAAATCGTTCAGAGAGACTGGATTTTAGTTATAATCCGTTGTTAAGTGTACGTTTTTAGTGAATCGTGTGAAAACCGCGTGAAAATCGGTGCGATAATACGGAAAATAAGTAAAAAACATTCCCCATACATTTTGTATGGGGAACTATTTCCGCTATAAAAACGGGCAAAATAGACCTTTTTCGGTGCGGTTTTCGGTGAAAAAGCGAGATTGGACGCCATTCAAGCGATTGAGAGTGATAGACAGTGTTTGCCGGTGAAATTCGGCCCGAAATACGGAGTGGCAAATTTGCGCAAAGAATTACAACAACAACAACAACAACAGTGTGTGTGTATCGTGAGTTTGCGTAAAAATCCGGTCCGATCGGGCCGGAAGTGGACGGAAACGGTAGTTTTTGTGCCCGTGATCGTGTTAATGCAAAAAACCGGACGGAAATCGGACGAAAATTGACGAAAAACAACGTGGCAAAAAAGTGCAAGGGGTGCTACCGCCGGAGCACGTGGTTTCGAGCAACGGTATTTATTAGAAAATCGTTAATAACTTTGCGAGTTTTTATCGGATTCGTGTGCGGTTTTCACCGTTGTGATTTTTTTAACCTGTTTAACAAGATCCAAGCGAAAAAACAGTGAAAAACGCGAAAAAATTTTTTGACATTTTTTGGTGACATCCGAGTGACACATATGACCCCGCTGACGAATTTTCGAAGGTGAGCAGTCCCCCGCAGACAAATTTTCAAATTGACGGTTTTTGCTCGAAAAACTGCTCGAAACTCAAAAAGACGCAGAAAATTCTGGTAAGCTGGGGGGGTCATCGACAGCTCGAATCTGCTCGATTTGGACAGTTTTTATCGAGCTCGAAACTGCTCGAAACTGCTCGAATTTCCGACTTTTACTGGAAATCGCGGGGAAAAATCGGGAACGACTGCGGAAAATACGGGAAGGCGTCTGCAAGCAGGGAAACACCTCCCCCTGACCACGGAGGCCTGCTTGGGTCTCTAAAATGGCGACAACCCGAGCATCGCGTCCTCGGTCGGAGTCTACCGAGGAAAGGCCGGGGCGGTCTCTCTCGGCTGTAGAGCCGAAGGTAATGCTGACAAGAGCTTCGGTGATGGCATCGAAGTCGACGAACAACGACATGGTGGAACTGCGGAAGGTGATCGGGGAAATGTCCCTCGCAAACGAGCAGCTTCGAACCATGTGTAAAGAGCTGCAGCAAGAGCTTGTGATGCTGCGACAGCGGATTGAGGCCAATGACAACATGGCCCGCGAGGAACGAAAGCTGGCCCGGGAGGAACTGAAGCTGGCCCAGCAGCAGTTTAACGAAGAGCTGCAATGGAACAAGCAACAGGCTCGTCAGTGGCACGAGGAGACTCAACGTCTCCGCAAGGAGCTAGAAAAGGAGACGGCAAGCCACCAGGAGCTGTTGGCGCAGATGCTTGGTTGTGGCGGCAATCAGGCACTGCAATCGCAGCTGCAGGAGCAGTCGTCTTCTTTGACGAAGCAGCAGCCCCAACGGTTGCAGAAACAACAGCAACGGCCACAACAGACGCAGGGGCCAACGCGTGGCCCTGCTCAGCAGCAACCGCTGCAGCAGCAACAACAACAGCAGCAGCAGCGACCGTCATATGCCAATGTGGCTGCCGAGGCATCTGGTACACAGGCGACGCAGAGTGGCGCATGGACGGTGGTGGGACCCCGCAAGGCACCACCGAAGCCGCAGCAGCAACAACAACAGCAGCCGGAAAAGCCACGCCCGCAACTTGCGCCACGCAAGCAGTCGACGAAAAAGAAGCTGGACGCTATAGAGGTGGCCCCAGGAGACGGTCAAACGTGGACAGACGTTTACCAGCTAGTCCGCAGCGCACCGTCGTTGGCTGAACACCAGGCGAAGCTCGGTGTGGGACGGCGAACGACGCGGGATCGGCTGGTTATGGACGTAGAGGACGGTGCTAATTCGGAAGCAATTTTTCAACGTGTGCAGGAGGTCTGCGCACAGGCCGCAGCTCCGGCCACCGCCCGACTGGTGACGGAAACGGTAGAGGTCCGCCTGGAAGAGGTGGACCCTTTAGCGACGGCGACGGACGTGGCGACGGCGATCCAATCATTCACAGAGCAGTCGGTGAAGGAATCCGCCGTGCATTTGGTCAAGGTATGGAATGGCACGCAGACAGCATACGTCCGAATGGCAGTGAAGGCGGCAGCGAAGATTGCGCAGCAGCACGTGAAGGTGCTGCACACTTCGTGCCTAGCTACGCAGTTGACACCACTGACGCGGGGCCAGCAGCGGTGCTTCAAATGCCTGGAGCACGGACACCTGCGGCACCAATGCCGGAGCGAGATGGATTGGTCGACGCACTGCATCCGATGCGGCCAACCGGGACACCTGGCCCGAACATGCACGGCAGCGGTCTGCTGCGTGACATGCAAGGGCCCACATCGTGTAGGACATCCGTCCTGCACCCGGAAGGCCTAAGAGTGCTGCAAGTGAACCTCGGGCGAAGCCGGGCAGCCCAAGACCTCATGCTGCAGACGGCTCGCGAGTTAGGGGCTCAGGTGGTGCTCGCCTGCGAACTGTACCGACCACCTCGGGATGATCCGCGGTGGGCCATCGATGCGGAACAAAGCGTGGCAATCATAGCAACAGGGGCGTACCCTATCCAACGGCTCTGGGGGAGCGTCGTCCCGGGACTCGTGGTGGCCACCATAGCGGGAGTAACATTCGCCAGCTGCTACGTGTCACCCAGCAGCGGTATCGACGACTTCGAAAGCTTCCTCGGTGCGGTGGAGGTGTCGCTGGTCGGACACACAACATCGGTCCTGGCCGGGGACTTCAACGCCTGGCACGAGGAGTGGGGGAGCGCGCGCACCACCCGGAAGGGGCAGGAGCTCCTGAGCGTGGTGGAGCAGCTGGCGCTGCATACGCTGAACCGCGGCAACGTGCCCACGTTTAAGGGCAACGGGGTTGCGCGGGAAAGCGTTGTCGACGTTTCCTTTGCCAGCCAAACTATTGCGCGACCGGACTCCTGGCGCGTGCTCGATCGCTTTTCCAGCAGCGACCATGCCTACGTCCAGTTCCAGGTGGGCGTCCCAGGACAACGCCCCAAGCGACGAGGCCAGCAGCAGCAGCGAAGTCGAGACGGGACAGCCAGACACGCCGGGACCCGGTGGAAGACGACGCAATTCGATAACAAGTGCTTCGACATCGCCCTCACATGCGGCCACTTCGAGCAGGTCGCAACTCCGGAGGGGCTGATCGGCGGACTGACCCAGGCGTGCGATGAGATCATGGAGCGAGTGCACGGGGCTACTTTCCATCGCAAGCCCCAGGTGTACTGGTGGTCTCCTGAGATCGAGCGCCTGAGGGAGGAATGCGGAGCAGCGGAGGCCGCCCATCGCAGGGCCCAACCTTCGGAGCGTGCGGTGACGTCGGCCAGGCTGCAGGGCTGTCGACGATTGCTGCAGGCCGCCATTCACAGCAGTAAGGAGGACAGTATGCAAGAGCTGATCGATGGGGTCGAAGCCGAGGTGTTCGGACTCGGTTACAAGGTTGTTCGAGCAAAACTACGCAACAGGGCACCACCGGAAACGGACCGAGCCGTACTAGGTCCGATCGTCGAAGCCTTGTTCCCGGACCATCCGGCATTTGAGTGGCCGGACATCGGCGCGTGCAGCGAGGCTCTGAGGCCGGTCACGACCTCGGAAATTCTTTCGTTGGCCGAGCGGATGGCGTCCTCCAAGGCGCCAGGGCTAGACGGCATCCCGAATGCCGCAGTAAAGGCGGCAATGAGGAAGCACCCGGAGGTCTTCGCTAAGGTGTACAATCAGCTGCTCGAGCGAGGGGAGTTTCCTGCGGCATGGAAGGAGGCACGCCTTGTGTTGGTCACGAAGCCAGGTAAGCCGCCGGGCGATCCGTCGTCGCACCGCCCGCTGCTAATGCTGGGAGCAGTCGCCAAGGGGTTCGAACGGCTGATCTTAGATCGGCTGAACGACCACTTGGAGGACAGCGATGCTCCTCGCCTGTCGGCAAGGCAGTACGGGTTCCGGCGCGGTCGTTCCACGCTTCAGGCCATCGAGCGGGTGATCGAGCGAGGACAACACGCGAGGACGTTTCACCGCACCAACCAGCGGGATCCTCGATGCCTGGTGGTGGCAGCACTGGACGTCAGGAACGCCTTTAACTCTGCCAGCTGGAAGGCGATCGCGGTTGCCCTGCAGAAGCTGATGGTTCCTGCAGCCCTCCAGAAAATATTGCGCAGCTACTTTTCTGAGAGGAGGCTGGTGTACGAGACCAGCGAGGGGCCAGTGCGTCGTACGGTCACGGCGGGCGTTCCACAGGGCTCAATTCTGGGCCCGACCCTGTGGAACGCGATGTACGACGGCGTGCTTCGGCTGGTGCTGCCTGAGGGCGCCGAAGTGATCGGCTTTGCGGATGACGTCGTGGTGCTGGCGAGCGGGACGACGCCGGAAGCAGCGACGGGACTGGCGGAGACGGCGGTAGCAATGATCAGCTCGTGGATGGCGCAACACCACCTGGAGCTCGCTCCGGCCAAGACCGAGCTGGTCATTGTGTCTACGATGAGACGAGACAACACCCGAGTCCCGGTGAGTATCAATGGCGTAGAGAAACTGCCGACCCGCACCTTGAAATATTTAGGGGTTGTCATCGAGGACCACCTGTCGTGGAGGCCACACGTAGAGCAGGCCACGACGAAAGCGCTCCGTGTGGCACAAGGGATCTCCCGGCTGCTCCGAAATCATGGTGGGCCAAAGAGTGCGAAGCGGCGGCTGCTTGCATCGGTGGTGGACTCCACCCTCCGCTACGCCGCGCCGATTTGGCACGAGGCAGTCCGGCTCCGGGAGTGTTGCAGACAGCTGAACCGCGTGCAAGGACTGTACGCTCGGCCAGTAGCTCGCACCTTCATTACAGTGCGCCATGAGGTGGCAACGGTCCTTGCCAGCGTCATCCCCATCGTGCTGCAGGTGACGGAAGACGCTCGCTGCTACCAGCGGCATCGGACGACGGGAGCAAGTCTACGCGAACTGCGCACCGAGGAGCGGACGAGGACAATTGACGAGTGGCAGCGTCAGTGGGACCAGCTAGAATCGGAAAGCCGCTACACCCGATGGGCGCACCGGACCATCCCAGACTTGGCGGCATGGAAGAACCGGCAACACGGGGAGATGACATTCCACCTCGCTCAGATCCTCTCCGGCCATGGGTTCTTCCATGAGTACTTGTGCGTGAAACATCTTGCACCATCCGCCGACTGTACCAGGTGCCCGGGAGTCCCGGAGACGGCCGAGCATGCCTTCTTCGACTGTCCGAGGTTCGCGGACGTCCGGCATGAATTACTCGGCGAGGACGACGAAGCGGCTGTGACGCCTGACAATCTTGTGGCGTTCATGCTTACCAGCCGAGCACGATGGAGCAAAGTCTGCGAGGCCGCTCGCATTATCACCACCACACTCCAACAGGAGTGGTATATCGAGCGGGCCACGAGCGCGAACGACGACATGCAGAGGGCCGCGCAACGTCTGGACGCTGCGCACGAGGAGCTGGTGGCCTCACGTAATGAAAGGCGCAACGAGGCGCGTCGGCAGTTGACCATTGAGCGAAGAGCTGCGCGGGGGGAAATACCACCAACCCACCCCGACGGGCGACTGCTGACGATGGCGGAAATGCAGGAGCGGGAGGAGCGTCATCGAACAGTTAGGAACAACGTGAGACGCTTCCGCGCGCGGCGAAGACTGCAGAACGAGGAGGCAGTGGACTGTAGAACGTACTTGTGGGCCCTCTTCGGGGTAGATGCATTCGAAGAGGAGGACGAAGATGGGCAATGAAAACAAAGGCCGCTAAGGCGAAAAGAGGCGCGAACGCCCATTAGACTACTAAGAATAACATGGACGAAGGCCGTTTAGGCACAAAAGAGGCGCGATCGCCCACTAGAATTAAGTCAAGTAAGGGCAGAGGATTCGTGAAATGGCCGTCAAGGCCAAACAAGGCGCTCAAGCCTATGCAGGCAGTAGGGCCCCCGGCAGTCCATCCCTCGCGGGTAACGGCTGCCGGGGGGGACGTCGCGTTTATTAATCGTATGATTGATTAAATAAACTGTGACATTGTTTTAAAAAAAAAAAAAAAAAAAAAGCCAGTTATCCCTGTGAGTCTGTGTCTGGCAGCCGAAGAGAACGGACCAAATCCACGTCGCTCCGCGTGAAAAAAGTGTCAGTGAGAAAAACTTTTGTTACAGTGATCGGACCTTAGTGGTTTTTAGTATTGGGGGCGGAACCGCCATCCTGAACCCCCCCACCAAGTTTGGTCGCGATATTCGCGGAAACCGCGGAGTTTTTCGCGGATTCGTTTTTAGTGAATTACAAGTGAAGTTCTGAACGGATTTTGATAAACGATACGTCAAAAGACGGGCGCCATCGAGGCGCACCAATTGGTGCAAAAAAATCCGCGGAATTGATGGAGTTCGCGGAGTTATAAGCGTTAAAAGTGTGAAAACGGACACCAAAATAACTCTTGTGTTTGTGAATGGATCTTTAATCTGAAACTTTCAAAAGTGAGCGTTTAGTGAGGACTACCGTGGTGCGAAATTTCGTGGTGATCGTGTAAAAACTCGCGAAGTTATTAGCGGACAAAGTTCGGTGCAAAAGGGGGGGACAATTTTTCCACGTGGTAAAATGGCGGCTTTCGGCCGAAAGAACCGGTCCGGCCGTTAATTTCGAAATTTTCGTCCGGGAGTTGTCTCCGGAGGAACACCCGCGTGGAACACCCGGTGGTTTTTGGGTTGTGTCCGCCCTGGCTTCCTGGCTGGTGCCTGGAGGGCCCTCGGTGGCCACTTTGTAAAGGTGCTCCGATCCGGGCGTGCGACATCTCAAACGACGCGTCTCGGTGAGGGGAGTGTGGTGAACACCATCCCACCCACCCACCACCCACCACCCACCACCCACCGCGGAAAAACTCGCGATTTTTCGCGGTGTCGATTTGGACCGCAGGCGAATGCGGATTTGGCCCCATGGACATTGGCCCTGAGTGTGTTAAAGTGCGTGCGCGAAATTTTTCGCGGTTTTCGCGGTTTTCGCGGATTTCGTGGGTGAAAAGTGAAAAAGTGCAATAACTTAGCGAAAAAGTGACCGATCGGGACGGTTTTACGCATTGCGCCCCCGATCCTGGTCCTGAAGGCGTAAACCAAAAATTTCGGCAAAAAGTTCATTAACTTTTGAGTTTTTCGGAGACTATAAAAAGTCGATATTTAAGAAAACTATTGGTCCGATCGGGACGTTCGACCACTCAAAAGTTGCGCGCGTGAAAGACGCTTAAAGTGGTGTATCGAAAAAAAATCGTCGTGGAGTGAAAATATTTTTAAGGAGTGTTAAAAGTGGTTTTTTAACACTTATCTGAAAATATTTGGGAAGTTTGCTAACGAACGATCATAAAAGTGTAATAATAAGGTGCGCGCAAAAAAGACGCTTCGTTTGAGTGCTGGATCGCGTAAATCGGTCCACTGGCGCCAGAGATATTCGACTTTAAAGTGCAGCGTAACGGTGTCGGTGCGTGCGTGTGACCACCACCCGCGGATCGAGCCGCGGTCTTTGTCGCGGGGTGGTGCCGCGAAAGTGGGCGACGAACAATTTCTGCAGCACCCCATCGTGCGGCATATCGACGGACGCGTCTTGGAAAGAGGAGTTCAAAAAACACCCCCCGGACCACCCACCACCCACCCCCGCCCCCGCAGAACGCGAAAAGTGTGGGTGAAAACGGTTTTTCCCGGTTTTCACCCACAAGGAGCGGAGTTAGCGGCTCGGTGTGTTCTACAAAAGTGTGCGGGAGGAAATTCCGCATTTTTTCCACCCCTCGCGAAGGCTCCGGATCAAAAGGGGGAGCAGATACGCGATTTTCGCGGTTTTTCGCGGATTTGATTTTTCTTTCGCACCCCCCCGTGTGGGGGCTCAAACGACGCGCCCCGTCGCCGCGAGTCGGGAGAACACCCCCCCGACCACCCACCACCCACCCCCGCCCCCACAGAGCGCGAAAAGCGTGGGTGAAAACGGTTTTTCGCGGTTTTCACCCACAAGGAGCGGAGTTAGCGGCTCGGGGTGTTCTACAAAAGTGTGCGGGAGGAAATTCCGCATTTTTTGCACCCTCCCCCACGGCCCGGAAACAAAAGGGGGAGCAGATACGGCGGAAAATCGCGATTTTCGCGGTTTTCATTTTTCTTCCGCACCCCCCCAAGTGGGGGCTCAAACAACGTGGCCCGTCGTCGTGAGTCGGGTTAACACCCCCCGACCCCCCCTCACCTCCCCCCGCCCAGCCAGGAGGAAAAAACCCCCCCGCGAGGCGGTTTTTTCGTGTTAGACGTCAGGGGAAATGGAGCAACAGCCGGAGGGACGGGTCCTGCGTTCGCGGACTAGAGCGTCGTCCGTTGCCTCTTCCCTGGATGAGGATAAGGCAAAGGACAAACTGGAAGAACCGTCGAATGACGACATGGATTTGTGCGTCTCCAGCGATGAGGAGGACGTGTTAAACGCCACCGTGGTCCCGAGGGTACTTGTGGAGCGCTGCCAGCCCCCGAGCAAGGAGCAGGCAACAACAGCTGCCCTGCTGGAGCAGCTCAAGAAGCGGGACGAACAGGTGGCCAGCATGCAGGCGAATTTGGATCGCCTGACAGCTCAAATTGCGCAGCTGATAGCGGAGCTATCAAGCACGCGCAAGGAGCTCAACCTGTATCGTGAAGGCACGCAGGCGGTCCTGTCGATGCAGACGGCGGAACAAAATGCTCCGGCAGCTGCTCCTCTTGCCACCGGCCCACCAGCCAAACGCAGCCGCGGAGGTCGTCGGGTCCGGCAGATGAAGGAGAAGCGATTGCAGCAGCAACAACAACAACAGTTGCAGCCGCAGCAACAACAACATCAGCAGCCTTCGCAGCAGCAGCAGCAACAAGGGCGGCAGCCACCGACACAGCAGCAACAGCAGCAGCAAGGGCGACAGCGGCAGCAACAGCAGCCGCCGCCAAAGCAGCAGCAACAGCAGCAGGATCGGCAGCTGCAACAACAGCGACAACAGCAGCGGCCGTCACAGCAGCAACAGTTGCAGCAGCGGGATGGACCGTTGTACCGTCCACCACAGTTGCGGCAACAGCAGCAGCAGCAGCAACAGCAGTCCTGGGTGACGGTGGTCAAGGGTCGCCCGCAGCAGCCACCTCGGCAGCAACAGCAGCCACGCAGCCAGCAGCAGCCACAGAGCCAGCAGCAGCCACGCAGCCAGCAGCAGCCTCAACAGCGATCCGCCGGGCAGCAGCAGCAGTGGCATGTGCAGGGCCAGCTGTTGAACCAGCAGCAGCAGCGACGTCGTCCGGCTCGGCGCAGTGTGCGTCCGGACACCATCGAGGTGGCGCCAGCTGAGGGTGTAACCTGGACGCAGGTATACCTGAAGCTCCGCACAGCTCCAGAGCTGCAGGAAGCACGAAAAGACATCGGGATGGGCCGACGAACGGCGCAAGGCCACCTGCGAGTCCCCATCAGCAAGTCAGCCGACAGCGAAGCGCTTGCTGTGCAGATCCAGGATGTCCTCGGCGAAACCGGAGTGGCGCGAGTGCTGACCGAGATGGGTGAGATATTGGTCACCAACGTCGACTCCCTGGCAACACTCGACGATGTGAAGGAGGCAATCCGGGCCAAACTTGGAGTGGCACCGGGCATCACCTTCGCCGACATGTGGGAGTTGAGCGATGGCACGAAACGCGCTCGTGTCCGTCTCCCGCTGGCGAAGGCGCAGCCTCTCCATGATGCTAAGCTGCAGCTGTGCCAGTGTATCAGCGCAGTACGGGAGGTTCCTCGTCGGCCAGTTAGCCAGCGTCGCTGCTTGCGCTGCTTCGAGGTCGGCCACATCGCGCGGGACTGCCGGAGCACGTCCGATCATCGCGGGAAGTGTCTGCGTTGCGGAGACACTGGACACCTTGCAAAATCTTGCTCAGCGGTGCCCAAGTGTCTGAAGTGTGGTGGCCCGCACAGCATTGGCCACCAAAGCTGTGAACAGTTGCCGGCACCGTGCGTGTGAGGCAGCAACTGCGGGTGTTGCAGGCGAACCTGGGCGGTGGACGCACTGCTCAGGACTTCGTCCTGCAGACCGCTCGGACGGAGCGGATCGACGTGCTGCTGCTTTCGGAGGTGTACCGGCCTCCGGACAACAACGGAACGTGGACAGTCGACTCATCGGGGGGAGTAGCCGTGGTGGCCACTGGGACGCATCCCATCCAGCGTGTGTGGCGCAGCCCAACGCCTGGATTAGTGGCCGCCCAGATCGGCGGAATAGTCTTCATCAGCTGCTATGCTCCCCCCCGCCTTACCATCGGCGAGTTTGAGCACTTCCTTGAGGCTCTGGAGCTGGAGGCGCTTCCCCACCCTCACGTCGTCGTAGCAGGCGACTTCAATGCCTGGCACGAGGAGTGGGGAAGTGCGCGCAACACCACGCGAGGCGAAGAGCTGCTGAACACCATCGAGCAGCTCGGGTTGAGGATCCTCAACCGAGGAACAACCCCAACGTTCGTCGGGAACGGCGTTGCCACACCCAGTGTCGTCGATGTGTCGTTCGCGAGCGGATCCATCGCTCGACCTGACACCTGGGCAGTGGCCCCCGACTCGTTGGCGCGGTTTTATACGGCATCCGACCACCGGTACATCTACTACACTGTCGGGCCGTCCTCCTTGCCCCAACACCAGAACCAGCGACAGCAGCAGCAGCAGCAACAACATCGGCGGCAGCAGCAGCATCAACACCAGCGACGACGTCATCAGCCCATCTCCCATCACCAGGGCAGGAGATGGAAGGCCACGCAGTTCTCGGCCGAGGCGTTCCGAGTGGCACTGCGAGCAGCGAGCTTCGAGGAGCGGGCGGTCAACCAGGAGGGGATGGTCGACGCCATGCTAGAGGCATGCGACGAAACGATGGCCCGGGTCACCACGTCGCATCGTGACCCCCATCGAGCCCTCTTCTGGTGGACACCGGAGCTCACGCGCCTGCGCGAGGAGTGTGCAGCCGCTCGGGACCGGATGGTCGCCACGGTCGACCTGCAAGAGCGCAGCCTTGCAGCAGCGCACCACCGAACTGCGAGGCGGACAATGGAGAAGGCGATTCGGGCCAGCAAACGAGCGCAGTTCGATGAGCTCATCCAACTGGCGGAGGAGAACGAGTTCGGGGCAGGGTACCGTGCTGTCATGTCTCGGCTCCGTGGCAGCTTCGTGCCACCGGAGACAGACAGAGAGGAGCTGCAGCGCATCTCCGGGGACCTGTTCCCGACTCACCCACCTGTCGACTGGCCGGCAGTGGATAACACCGAGGACGGGCAGTCGCTGACGCCTGTCACTGCGAACGAGCTGCTGGACATCGTGGGAAGCATGGCCAATCGGAAGGCGCCGGGCTTGGACGGGATTCCCAACGCGGCCGTGAGGACAGCGATCAGGGAGTACCCGGAGGTCTTTCGCCGCCTCTATCAGGACTGCCTGGACCGTGGCACGTTTCCTGCGCCGTGGAAGCGGCAGCGCCTGGTGCTGCTGCCAAAGCCAGGCAAACCTCCCGGGGAAAGCTCATCGTACCGGCCGCTGTGCATGCTCGACGCACTCGGCAAGGTGCTGGAGCGCCTGATCCTGTCCCGACTCAACGGCCACCTAGAGGATCCTGACGCTCCACGACTATCGGAGCACCAGTACGGCTTCCGGAAGGGGCGATCCACCATCAGTGCGATCCAGCGGGTTGTCGAGGCTGGAAGGACGGCCATGTCCTTTCGCCGGACAAACCAGCGAGACAACCGCTGCCTGATGGTGGTTGCCTTGGACGTCCGCAACGCGTTCAACACCGCGTCTTGGCAGTCCATCGCCAACGCGTTGCAGGAGAAAGGCGTGCCATCCGCACTGAGAAGAATGCTGAGAAGCTACTTCGAGGACCGGCGGCTGATCATCGAGACCAGCGAGGGCCCTGTCGAGCAGCACATCAGCGCGGGAGTTCCGCAAGGGTCCATCTTGGGCCCCACCTTGTGGAACGTGCTGTACGACGGGGTCCTGGGAGTGCCACTGCCACAGGGGACCGAGTTAATCGGCTATGCCGACGACTTGGTCCTGCTCGTCCCGGCGGTGACTCCCGAAGCCGCGGCCTCAAAGGCGGAGTCAGCGATTGCAACGATCAGCAGCTGGATGTCCCATCACCGTCTTGCTCTAGCGCCGGAGAAGACGGAGATGACGGTGATCTCCAGCCTGAAGCGGCCACCGGCAGTGTCCATCAACATCGACGGAGTAGCGGTTCCTGCATCCCGATCCATCCGCTATCTGGGTGTGTGGCTGCAGGACCATCTGTCCTGGCTCCCGCACGTGGAGAAGGCAGCGGCGAAGGCGGAGAAGGTTGCCCAGGCGGTAACACGGCTCCTGCCGAATCACAGCGGCCCGAAATCGTCGCGAGCCCGCCTACTGGCGGCTGTAGCTGACTCCATCCTTCGCTACGGAGCCCCAGTATGGTCGGAAGGCTTGGAAAGATGACAATGCCGCCGGCTTGTCAGTCGAGTACAGCGGAAGACGGCGATTCGGGTCTGCAGGGCGTTCCGGACGGTGCGAGGTGAGACGGCGGTGCTGCTGGCCGGGCTAATCCCGATCTGCCGCCTTATCGATGAAGACAGCCGAGTGTATCACCATCTGCACCAGGAGAACCGGACGAGTACCAGCGAGCAGGTCCGGGCCATCGAGCGTGAGCGGACCTACGAAGTATGGCAGGCCGAGTGGGACGCGAACGCCGAAAGCGAGGAGGCCAGCCGGTACACGCGTTGGGCACATCGGGTGGTTCCGGACGTCAAAGCCTGGCAGTCACGGAAGCATGGAGACGTGACGTTCCAGTTGGCACAGGTGTTGTCCGGTCACGGATTTTTCCGCGACTACCTGTGCAACATGGGCTTCACGTCGTCCCCGGACTGTCAGAGCTGCCCCGGTGTGGCCGAGACGGCTGAACACGCAGTGTTCCGCTGTCCGCGGTTTGCTGCGGTTCGCGAGGAGCTGTTAGGCGGAACGGATCCGGTGTCTCCCGACACCATCCTCAGCTGTCTCCTGGAGAGCCCCGACCGTTGGAGCCAGGTGTGCGAGGCCGCACAACGCATAACGAACGAGCTCCAGGATGACTGGAACGCTGAGCGGGAGATGCTGGCCGCGCAGGATGGAGAACCATCGCAACGGGACAATTCGGTTGCTATCGCTCGCAATCAGCGGCGGAATGCGGCTCGACGAGCTGCCACAGCCGCACGGCGCGAAGCGGCACGGGGTGGGCGTCCGCCATCGCCACCTCCATCCCCCACGACCGAGGCCCGCCGAGCAGCGGTCCGCGAGCGTGTGGCTCGATGGCGAGCCAGACGACGCGAGAGCCACACCAACATCATCGGCAACCTGTTCGGGGAACAGGACTGGGTCGAAACTAGCAGCGGAAATGAGGAGCAGGACAACTCCTACTCCGGCCTCACGGCGGCCGAAGCTGCGGCAGCCGTGGAGGCGGACACCTCATCGCGCTAGTAGTAGTATCGCGAAAAAGAACTGTGGCCCAGCGGGGCATTTGTGGCAGAGTTTGACGTTGCGTCAAAAGGAAAAGGTTAACAGCAAACGTTAGAGGGGAATTATTTTCCAAAATAAAGAGAAAGGTGCATGCGTGCACGGAAGCGACTATTGATAAAGAACACATCACTCCACCAAAATCCACGCGGGTAAACGGGGTGATGGGAGAGGAGAGGTTTTGGTAATCAATTTATGTAAAATGTACTGAATAAAACAAAACCTTGTTAAAAAAAAAAAAAAAAAAGCCAGTTATCCCTGTGAGTCTGTGTCTGGCAGCCGAAGAGAACGGACCAAATCCACGTCGCTCCGCGTGAAAAAAGTGTCAGTGAGAAAAACTTTTGTTACAGTGATCGGACCTTAGTGGTTTTTAGTATTGGGGGCGGAACCGCCATCCTGAACCCCCCCACCAAGTTTGGTCGCGATATTCGCGGAAACCGCGGAGTTTTTCGCGGATTCGTTTTTAGTGAATTACAAGTGAAGTTCTGAACGGATTTTGATAAACGATACGTCAAAAGACGGGCGCCATCGAGGCGCACCAATTGGTGCAAAAAAATCCGCGGAATTGATGGAGTTCGCGGAGTTATAAGCGTTAAAATTGTGAAAACGGACACCAAAATAACTCTTGTGTTTGTGAATGGATCTTTAATCTGAAACTTTCAAAAGTGAGCGTTTAGTGAGGACTACCGTGGTGCGAAATTTCGTGGTGATCGTGTAAAAACTCGCGAAGTTATTAGCGGACAAAGTTCGGTGCAAAAGGGGGGGACAATTTTTCCACGTGGTAAAATGGCGGCTTTCGGCCGAAAGAACCGGTCCGGCCGTTAATTTCGAAATTTTCGTCCGGGAGTTGTCTCCGGAGGAACACCCGCGTGGAACACCCGGTGGTTTTTGGGTTGTGTCCGCCCTGGCTTCCTGGCTGGTGCCTGGAGGGCCCTCGGTGGCCACTTTGTAAAGGTGCTCCGATCCGGGCGTGCGACATCTCAAACGACGCGTCTCGGTGAGGGGAGTGTGGTGAACACCATCCCACCCACCCACCACCCACCACCCACCACCCACCGCGGAAAAACTCGCGATTTTTCGCGGTGTCGATTTGGACCGCAGGCGAATGCGGATTTGGCCCCATGGACATTGGCCCTGAGTGTGTTAAAGTGCGTGCGCGAAATTTTTCGCGGTTTTCGCGGTTTTCGCGGATTTCGTGGGTGAAAAGTGAAAAAGTGCAATAACTTAGCGAAAAAGTGACCGATCGGGACGGTTTTACGCATTGCGCCCCCGATCCTGGTCCTGAAGGCGTAAACCAAAAATTTCGGCAAAAAGTTCATTAACTTTTGAGTTTTTCGGAGACTATAAAAAGTCGATATTTAAGAAAACTATTGGTCCGATCGGGACGTTCGACCACTCAAAAGTTGCGCGCGTGAAAGACGCTTAAAGTGGTGTATCGAAAAAAAATCGTCGTGGAGTGAAAATATTTTTAAGGAGTGTTAAAAGTGGTTTTTTAACACTTATCTGAAAATATTTGGGAAGTTTGCTAACGAACGGTCATAAAAGTGTAATAATAAGGTGCGCGCAAAAAAGACGCTTCGTTTGAGTGCTGGATCGCGTAAATCGGTCCACTGGCGCCAGAGATATTCGACTTTAAAGTGCAGCGTAACGGTGTCGGTGCGTGCGTGTGACCACCACCCGCGGATCGAGCCGCGGTCTTTGTCGCGGGGTGGTGCCGCGAAAGTGGGCGACGAACAATTTCTGCAGCACCCCATCGTGCGGCATATCGACGGACGCGTCTTGGAAAGAGGAGTTCAAAAAACACCCCCCGGACCACCCACCACCCACCCCCGCCCCCGCAGAACGCGAAAAGTGTGGGTGAAAACGGTTTTTCCCGGTTTTCACCCACAAGGAGCGGAGTTAGCGGCTCGGTGTGTTCTACAAAAGTGTGCGGGAGGAAATTCCGCATTTTTTCCACCCCTCGCGAAGGCTCCGGATCAAAAGGGGGAGCAGATACGCGATTTTCGCGGTTTTTCGCGGATTTGATTTTTCTTTCGCACCCCCCCGTGTGGGGGCTCAAACGACGCGCCCCGTCGCCGCGAGTCGGGAGAACACCCCCCCGACCAAGGAGCAGGCAACAACAGCTGCCCTGCTGGAGCAGCTCAAGAAGCGGGACGAACAGGTGGCCAGCATGCAGGCGAATTTGGATCGCCTGACAGCTCAAATTGCGCAGCTGATAGCGGAGCTATCAAGCACGCGCAAGGAGCTCAACCTGTATCGTGAAGGCACGCAGGCGGTCCTGTCGATGCAGACGGCGGAACAAAATGCTCCGGCAGCTGCTCCTCTTGCCACCGGCCCACCAGCCAAACGCAGCCGCGGAGGTCGTCGGGTCCGGCAGATGAAGGAGAAGCGATTGCAGCAGCAACAACAACAACAGTTGCAGCCGCAGCAACAACAACATCAGCAGCCTTCGCAGCAGCAGCAGCAACAAGGGCGGCAGCCACCGACACAGCAGCAACAGCAGCAGCAAGGGCGACAGCGGCAGCAACAGCAGCCGCCGCCAAAGCAGCAGCAACAGCAGCAGGATCGGCAGCTGCAACAACAGCGACAACAGCAGCGGCCGTCACAGCAGCAACAGTTGCAGCAGCGGGATGGACCGTTGTACCGTCCACCACAGTTGCGGCAACAGCAGCAGCAGCAGCAACAGCAGTCCTGGGTGACGGTGGTCAAGGGTCGCCCGCAGCAGCCACCTCGGCAGCAACAGCAGCCACGCAGCCAGCAGCAGCCACAGAGCCAGCAGCAGCCACGCAGCCAGCAGCAGCCTCAACAGCGATCCGCCGGGCAGCAGCAGCAGTGGCATGTGCAGGGCCAGCTGTTGAACCAGCAGCAGCAGCGACGTCGTCCGGCTCGGCGCAGTGTGCGTCCGGACACCATCGAGGTGGCGCCAGCTGAGGGTGTAACCTGGACGCAGGTATACCTGAAGCTCCGCACAGCTCCAGAGCTGCAGGAAGCACGAAAAGACATCGGGATGGGCCGACGAACGGCGCAAGGCCACCTGCGAGTCCCCATCAGCAAGTCAGCCGACAGCGAAGCGCTTGCTGTGCAGATCCAGGATGTCCTCGGCGAAACCGGAGTGGCGCGAGTGCTGACCGAGATGGGTGAGATATTGGTCACCAACGTCGACTCCCTGGCAACACTCGACGATGTGAAGGAGGCAATCCGGGCCAAACTTGGAGTGGCACCGGGCATCACCTTCGCCGACATGTGGGAGTTGAGCGATGGCACGAAACGCGCTCGTGTCCGTCTCCCGCTGGCGAAGGCGCAGCCTCTCCATGATGCTAAGCTGCAGCTGTGCCAGTGTATCAGCGCAGTACGGGAGGTTCCTCGTCGGCCAGTTAGCCAGCGTCGCTGCTTGCGCTGCTTCGAGGTCGGCCACATCGCGCGGGACTGCCGGAGCACGTCCGATCATCGCGGGAAGTGTCTGCGTTGCGGAGACACTGGACACCTTGCAAAATCTTGCTCAGCGGTGCCCAAGTGTCTGAAGTGTGGTGGCCCGCACAGCATTGGCCACCAAAGCTGTGAACAGTTGCCGGCACCGTGCGTGTGAGGCAGCAACTGCGGGTGTTGCAGGCGAACCTGGGCGGTGGACGCACTGCTCAGGACTTCGTCCTGCAGACCGCTCGGACGGAGCGGATCGACGTGCTGCTGCTTTCGGAGGTGTACCGGCCTCCGGACAACAACGGAACGTGGACAGTCGACTCATCGGGGGGAGTAGCCGTGGTGGCCACTGGGACGCATCCCATCCAGCGTGTGTGGCGCAGCCCAACGCCTGGATTAGTGGCCGCCCAGATCGGCGGAATAGTCTTCATCAGCTGCTATGCTCCCCCCCGCCTTACCATCGGCGAGTTTGAGCACTTCCTTGAGGCTCTGGAGCTGGAGGCGCTTCCCCACCCTCACGTCGTCGTAGCAGGCGACTTCAATGCCTGGCACGAGGAGTGGGGAAGTGCGCGCAACACCACGCGAGGCGAAGAGCTGCTGAACACCATCGAGCAGCTCGGGTTGAGGATCCTCAACCGAGGAACAACCCCAACGTTCGTCGGGAACGGCGTTGCCACACCCAGTGTCGTCGATGTGTCGTTCGCGAGCGGATCCATCGCTCGACCTGACACCTGGGCAGTGGCCCCCGACTCGTTGGCGCGGTTTTATACGGCATCCGACCACCGGTACATCTACTACACTGTCGGGCCGTCCTCCTTGCCCCAACACCAGAACCAGCGACAGCAGCAGCAGCAGCAACAACATCGGCGGCAGCAGCAGCATCAACACCAGCGACGACGTCATCAGCCCATCTCCCATCACCAGGGCAGGAGATGGAAGGCCACGCAGTTCTCGGCCGAGGCGTTCCGAGTGGCACTGCGAGCAGCGAGCTTCGAGGAGCGGGCGGTCAACCAGGAGGGGATGGTCGACGCCATGCTAGAGGCATGCGACGAAACGATGGCCCGGGTCACCACGTCGCATCGTGACCCCCATCGAGCCCTCTTCTGGTGGACACCGGAGCTCACGCGCCTGCGCGAGGAGTGTGCAGCCGCTCGGGACCGGATGGTCGCCACGGTCGACCTGCAAGAGCGCAGCCTTGCAGCAGCGCACCACCGAACTGCGAGGCGGACAATGGAGAAGGCGATTCGGGCCAGCAAACGAGCGCAGTTCGATGAGCTCATCCAACTGGCGGAGGAGAACGAGTTCGGGGCAGGGTACCGTGCTGTCATGTCTCGGCTCCGTGGCAGCTTCGTGCCACCGGAGACAGACAGAGAGGAGCTGCAGCGCATCTCCGGGGACCTGTTCCCGACTCACCCACCTGTCGACTGGCCGGCAGTGGATGACACCGAGGACGGGCAGTCGCTGACGCCTGTCACTGCGAACGAGCTGCTGGACATCGTGGGAAGCATGGCCAATCGGAAGGCGCCGGGCTTGGACGGGATTCCCAACGCGGCCGTGAGGACAGCGATCAGGGAGTACCCGGAGGTCTTTCGCCGCCTCTATCAGGACTGCCTGGACCGTGGCACGTTTCCTGCGCCGTGGAAGCGGCAGCGCCTGGTGCTGCTGCCAAAGCCAGGCAAACCTCCCGGGGAAAGCTCATCGTACCGGCCGCTGTGCATGCTCGACGCACTCGGCAAGGTGCTGGAGCGCCTGATCCTGTCCCGACTCAACGGCCACCTAGAGGATCCTGACGCTCCACGACTATCGGAGCACCAGTACGGCTTCCGGAAGGGGCGATCCACCATCAGTGCGATCCAGCGGGTTGTCGAGGCTGGAAGGACGGCCATGTCCTTTCGCCGGACAAACCAGCGAGACAACCGCTGCCTGATGGTGGTTGCCTTGGACGTCCGCAACGCGTTCAACACCGCGTCTTGGCAGTCCATCGCCAACGCGTTGCAGGAGAAAGGCGTGCCATCCGCACTGAGAAGAATGCTGAGAAGCTACTTCGAGGACCGGCGGCTGATCATCGAGACCAGCGAGGGCCCTGTCGAGCAGCACATCAGCGCGGGAGTTCCGCAAGGGTCCATCTTGGGCCCCACCTTGTGGAACGTGCTGTACGACGGGGTCCTGGGAGTGCCACTGCCACAGGGGACCGAGTTAATCGGCTATGCCGACGACTTGGTCCTGCTCGTCCCGGCGGTGACTCCCGAAGCCGCGGCCTCAAAGGCGGAGTCAGCGATTGCAACGATCAGCAGCTGGATGTCCCATCACCGTCTTGCTCTAGCGCCGGAGAAGACGGAGATGACGGTGATCTCCAGCCTGAAGCGGCCACCGGCAGTGTCCATCAACATCGACGGAGTAGCGGTTCCTGCATCCCGATCCATCCGCTATCTGGGTGTGTGGCTGCAGGACCATCTGTCCTGGCTCCCGCACGTGGAGAAGGCAGCGGCGAAGGCGGAGAAGGTTGCCCAGGCGGTAACACGGCTCCTGCCGAATCACAGCGGCCCGAAATCGTCGCGAGCCCGCCTACTGGCGGCTGTAGCTGACTCCATCCTTCGCTACGGAGCCCCAGTATGGTCGGAAGGCTTGGAAAGACGACAATGCCGCCGGCTTGTCAGTCGAGTACAGCGGAAGACGGCGATTCGGGTCTGCAGGGCGTTCCGGACGGTGCGAGGTGAGACGGCGGTGCTGCTGGCCGGGCTAATCCCGATCTGCCGCCTTATCGATGAAGACAGCCGAGTGTATCACCATCTGCACCAGGAGAACCGGACGAGTACCAGCGAGCAGGTCCGGGCCATCGAGCGTGAGCGGACCTACGAAGTATGGCAGGCCGAGTGGGACGCGAACGCCGAAAGCGAGGAGGCCAGCCGGTACACGCGTTGGGCACATCGGGTGGTTCCGGACGTCAAAGCCTGGCAGTCACGGAAGCATGGAGACGTGACGTTCCAGTTGGCACAGGTGTTGTCCGGTCACGGATTTTTCCGCGACTACCTGTGCAACATGGGCTTCACGTCGTCCCCGGACTGTCAGAGCTGCCCCGGTGTGGCCGAGACGGCTGAACACGCAGTGTTCCGCTGTCCGCGGTTTGCTGCGGTTCGCGAGGAGCTGTTAGGCGGAACGGATCCGGTGTCTCCCGACACCATCCTCAGCTGTCTCCTGGAGAGCCCCGACCGTTGGAGCCAGGTGTGCGAGGCCGCACAACGCATAACGAACGAGCTCCAGGATGACTGGAACGCTGAGCGGGAGATGCTGGCCGCGCAGGATGGAGAACCATCGCAACGGGACAATTCGGTTGCTATCGCTCGCAATCAGCGGCGGAATGCGGCTCGACGAGCTGCCACAGCCGCACGGCGCGAAGCGGCACGGGGTGGGCGTCCGCCATCGCCACCTCCATCCCCCACGACCGAGGCCCGCCGAGCAGCGGTCCGCGAGCGTGTGGCTCGATGGCGAGCCAGACGACGCGAGAGCCACACCAACATCATCGGCAACCTGTTCGGGGAACAGGACTGGGTCGAAACTAGCAGCGGAAATGAGGAGCAGGACAACTCCTACTCCGGCCTCACGGCGGCCGAAGCTGCGGCAGCCGTGGAGGCGGACACCTCATCGCGCTAGTAGTAGTATCGCGAAAAAGAACTGTGGCCCAGCGGGGCATTTGTGGCAGAGTTTGACGTTGCGTCAAAAGGAAAAGGATAACAGCAAACGTTAGAGGGGAATTATTTTCCAAAATAAAGAGAAAGGTGCATGCGTGCACGGAAGCGACTATTGATAAAGAACACATCACTCCACCAAAATCCACGCGGGTAAACGGGGTGATGGGAGAGGAGAGGTTTTGGTAATCAATTTATGTAAAATGTACTGAATAAAACAAAACCTTGTTAAAAAAAAAAAAAAAAAAGCCAGTTATCCCTGTGAGTCTGTGTCTGGCAGCCGAAGAGAACGGACCAAATCCACGTCGCTCCGCGTGAAAAAAGTGTCAGTGAGAAAAACTTTTGTTACAGTGATCGGACCTTAGTGGTTTTTAGTATTGGGGGCGGAACCGCCATCCTGAACCCCCCCACCAAGTTTGGTCGCGATATTCGCGGAAACCGCGGAGTTTTTCGCGGATTCGTTTTTAGTGAATTACAAGTGAAGTTCTGAACGGATTTTGATAAACGATACGTCAAAAGACGGGCGCCATCGAGGCGCACCAATTGGTGCAAAAAAATCCGCGGAATTGATGGAGTTCGCGGAGTTATAAGCGTTAAAAGTGTGAAAACGGACACCAAAATAACTCTTGTGTTTGTGAATGGATCTTTAATCTGAAACTTTCAAAAGTGAGCGTTTAGTGAGGACTACCGTGGTGCGAAATTTCGTGGTGATCGTGTAAAAACTCGCGAAGTTATTAGCGGACAAAGTTCGGTGCAAAAGGGGGGGACAATTTTTCCACGTGGTAAAATGGCGGCTTTCGGCCGAAAGAACCGGTCCGGCCGTTAATTTCGAAATTTTCGTCCGGGAGTTGTCTCCGGAGGAACACCCGCGTGGAACACCCGGTGGTTTTTGGGTTGTGTCCGCCCTGGCTTCCTGGCTGGTGCCTGGAGGGCCCTCGGTGGCCACTTTGTAAAGGTGCTCCGATCCGGGCGTGCGACATCTCAAACGACGCGTCTCGGTGAGGGGAGTGTGGTGAACACCATCCCACCCACCCACCACCCACCACCCACCACCCACCGCGGAAAAACTCGCGATTTTTCGCGGTGTCGATTTGGACCGCAGGCGAATGCGGATTTGGCCCCATGGACATTGGCCCTGAGTGTGTTAAAGTGCGTGCGCGAAATTTTTCGCGGTTTTCGCGGTTTTCGCGGATTTCGTGGGTGAAAAGTGAAAAAGTGCAATAACTTAGCGAAAAAGTGACCGATCGGGACGGTTTTACGCATTGCGCCCCCGATCCTGGTCCTGAAGGCGTAAACCAAAAATTTCGGCAAAAAGTTCATTAACTTTTGAGTTTTTCGGAGACTATAAAAAGTCGATATTTAAGAAAACTATTGGTCCGATCGGGACGTTCGACCACTCAAAAGTTGCGCGCGTGAAAGACGCTTAAAGTGGTGTATCGAAAAAAAATCGTCGTGGAGTGAAAATATTTTTAAGGAGTGTTAAAAGTGGTTTTTTAACACTTATCTGAAAATATTTGGGAAGTTTGCTAACGAACGATCATAAAAGTGTAATAATAAGGTGCGCGCAAAAAAGACGCTTCGTTTGAGTGCTGGATCGCGTAAATCGGTCCACTGGCGCCAGAGATATTCGACTTTAAAGTGCAGCGTAACGGTGTCGGTGCGTGCGTGTGACCACCACCCGCGGATCGAGCCGCGGTCTTTGTCGCGGGGTGGTGCCGCGAAAGTGGGCGACGAACAATTTCTGCAGCACCCCATCGTGCGGCATATCGACGGACGCGTCTTGGAAAGAGGAGTTCAAAAAACACCCCCCGGACCACCCACCACCCACCCCCGCCCCCGCAGAACGCGAAAAGTGTGGGTGAAAACGGTTTTTCCCGGTTTTCACCCACAAGGAGCGGAGTTAGCGGCTCGGTGTGTTCTACAAAAGTGTGCGGGAGGAAATTCCGCATTTTTTCCACCCCTCGCGAAGGCTCCGGATCAAAAGGGGGAGCAGATACGCGATTTTCGCGGTTTTTCGCGGATTTGATTTTTCTTTCGCACCCCCCCGTGTGGGGGCTCAAACGACGCGCCCCGTCGCCGCGAGTCGGGAGAACACCCCCCCGACCACCCACCACCCACCCCCGCCCCCACAGAGCGCGAAAAGCGTGGGTGAAAACGGTTTTTCGCGGTTTTCACCCACAAGGAGCGGAGTTAGCGGCTCGGGGTGTTCTACAAAAGTGTGCGGGAGGAAATTCCGCATTTTTTGCACCCTCCCCCACGGCCCGGAAACAAAAGGGGGAGCAGATACGGCGGAAAATCGCGATTTTCGCGGTTTTCATTTTTCTTCCGCACCCCCCCAAGTGGGGGCTCAAACAACGTGGCCCGTCGTCGTGAGTCGGGTTAACACCCCCCGACCCCCCCTCACCTCCCCCCGCCCAGCCAGGAGGAAAAAACCCCCCCGCGAGGCGGTTTTTTCGTGTTAGACGTCAGGGGAAATGGAGCAACAGCCGGAGGGACGGGTCCTGCGTTCGCGGACTAGAGCGTCGTCCGTTGCCTCTTCCCTGGATGAGGATAAGGCAAAGGACAAACTGGAAGAACCGTCGAATGACGACATGGATTTGTGCGTCTCCAGCGATGAGGAGGACGTGTTAAACGCCACCGTGGTCCCGAGGGTACTTGTGGAGCGCTGCCAGCCCCCGAGCAAGGAGCAGGCAACAACAGCTGCCCTGCTGGAGCAGCTCAAGAAGCGGGACGAACAGGTGGCCAGCATGCAGGCGAATTTGGATCGCCTGACAGCTCAAATTGCGCAGCTGATAGCGGAGCTATCAAGCACGCGCAAGGAGCTCAACCTGTATCGTGAAGGCACGCAGGCGGTCCTGTCGATGCAGACGGCGGAACAAAATGCTCCGGCAGCTGCTCCTCTTGCCACCGGCCCACCAGCCAAACGCAGCCGCGGAGGTCGTCGGGTCCGGCAGATGAAGGAGAAGCGATTGCAGCAGCAACAACAACAACAGTTGCAGCCGCAGCAACAACAACATCAGCAGCCTTCGCAGCAGCAGCAGCAACAAGGGCGGCAGCCACCGACACAGCAGCAACAGCAGCAGCAAGGGCGACAGCGGCAGCAACAGCAGCCGCCGCCAAAGCAGCAGCAACAGCAGCAGGATCGGCAGCTGCAACAACAGCGACAACAGCAGCGGCCGTCACAGCAGCAACAGTTGCAGCAGCGGGATGGACCGTTGTACCGTCCACCACAGTTGCGGCAACAGCAGCAGCAGCAGCAACAGCAGTCCTGGGTGACGGTGGTCAAGGGTCGCCCGCAGCAGCCACCTCGGCAGCAACAGCAGCCACGCAGCCAGCAGCAGCCACAGAGCCAGCAGCAGCCACGCAGCCAGCAGCAGCCTCAACAGCGATCCGCCGGGCAGCAGCAGCAGTGGCATGTGCAGGGCCAGCTGTTGAACCAGCAGCAGCAGCGACGTCGTCCGGCTCGGCGCAGTGTGCGTCCGGACACCATCGAGGTGGCGCCAGCTGAGGGTGTAACCTGGACGCAGGTATACCTGAAGCTCCGCACAGCTCCAGAGCTGCAGGAAGCACGAAAAGACATCGGGATGGGCCGACGAACGGCGCAAGGCCACCTGCGAGTCCCCATCAGAAAGTCAGCCGACAGCGAAGCGCTTGCTGTGCAGATCCAGGATGTCCTCGGCGAAACCGGAGTGGCGCGAGTGCTGACCGAGATGGGTGAGATATTGGTCACCAACGTCGACTCCCTGGCAACACTCGACGATGTGAAGGAGGCAATCCGGGCCAAACTTGGAGTGGCACCGGGCATCACCTTCGCCGACATGTGGGAGTTGAGCGATGGCACGAAACGCGCTCGTGTCCGTCTCCCGCTGGCGAAGGCGCAGCCTCTCCATGATGCTAAGCTGCAGCTGTGCCAGTGTATCAGCGCAGTACGGGAGGTTCCTCGTCGGCCAGTTAGCCAGCGTCGCTGCTTGCGCTGCTTCGAGGTCGGCCACATCGCGCGGGACTGCCGGAGCACGTCCGATCATCGCGGGAAGTGTCTGCGTTGCGGAGACACTGGACACCTTGCAAAATCTTGCTCAGCGGTGCCCAAGTGTCTGAAGTGTGGTGGCCCGCACAGCATTGGCCACCAAAGCTGTGAACAGTTGCCGGCACCGTGCGTGTGAGGCAGCAACTGCGGGTGTTGCAGGCGAACCTGGGCGGTGGACGCACTGCTCAGGACTTCGTCCTGCAGACCGCTCGGACGGAGCGGATCGACGTGCTGCTGCTTTCGGAGGTGTACCGGCCTCCGGACAACAACGGAACGTGGACAGTCGACTCATCGGGGGGAGTAGCCGTGGTGGCCACTGGGACGCATCCCATCCAGCGTGTGTGGCGCAGCCCAACGCCTGGATTAGTGGCCGCCCAGATCGGCGGAATAGTCTTCATCAGCTGCTATGCTCCCCCCCGCCTTACCATCGGCGAGTTTGAGCACTTCCTTGAGGCTCTGGAGCTGGAGGCGCTTCCCCACCCTCACGTCGTCGTAGCAGGCGACTTCAATGCCTGGCACGAGGAGTGGGGAAGTGCGCGCAACACCACGCGAGGCGAAGAGCTGCTGAACACCATCGAGCAGCTCGGGTTGAGGATCCTCAACCGAGGAACAACCCCAACGTTCGTCGGGAACGGCGTTGCCACACCCAGTGTCGTCGATGTGTCGTTCGCGAGCGGATCCATCGCTCGACCTGACACCTGGGCAGTGGCCCCCGACTCGTTGGCGCGGTTTTATACGGCATCCGACCACCGGTACATCTACTACACTGTCGGGCCGTCCTCCTTGCCCCAACACCAGAACCAGCGACAGCAGCAGCAGCAGCAACAACATCGGCGGCAGCAGCAGCATCAACACCAGCGACGACGTCATCAGCCCATCTCCCATCACCAGGGCAGGAGATGGAAGGCCACGCAGTTCTCGGCCGAGGCGTTCCGAGTGGCACTGCGAGCAGCGAGCTTCGAGGAGCGGGCGGTCAACCAGGAGGGGATGGTCGACGCCATGCTAGAGGCATGCGACGAAACGATGGCCCGGGTCACCACGTCGCATCGTGACCCCCATCGAGCCCTCTTCTGGTGGACACCGGAGCTCACGCGCCTGCGCGAGGAGTGTGCAGCCGCTCGGGACCGGATGGTCGCCACGGTCGACCTGCAAGAGCGCAGCCTTGCAGCAGCGCACCACCGAACTGCGAGGCGGACAATGGAGAAGGCGATTCGGGCCAGCAAACGAGCGCAGTTCGATGAGCTCATCCAACTGGCGGAGGAGAACGAGTTCGGGGCAGGGTACCGTGCTGTCATGTCTCGGCTCCGTGGCAGCTTCGTGCCACCGGAGACAGACAGAGAGGAGCTGCAGCGCATCTCCGGGGACCTGTTCCCGACTCACCCACCTGTCGACTGGCCGGCAGTGGATGACACCGAAGACGGGCAGTCGCTGACGCCTGTCACTGCGAACGAGCTGCTGGACATCGTGGGAAGCATGGCCAATCGGAAGGCGCCGGGCTTGGACGGGATTCCCAACGCGGCCGTGAGGACAGCGATCAGGGAGTACCCGGAGGTCTTTCGCCGCCTCTATCAGGACTGCCTGGACCGTGGCACGTTTCCTGCGCCGTGGAAGCGGCAGCGCCTGGTGCTGCTGCCAAAGCCAGGCAAACCTCCCGGGGAAAGCTCATCGTACCGGCCGCTGTGCATGCTCGACGCACTCGGCAAGGTGCTGGAGCGCCTGATCCTGTCCCGACTCAACGGCCACCTAGAGGATCCTGACGCTCCACGACTATCGGAGCACCAGTACGGCTTCCGGAAGGGGCGATCCACCATCAGTGCGATCCAGCGGGTTGTCGAGGCTGGAAGGACGGCCATGTCCTTTCGCCGGACAAACCAGCGAGACAACCGCTGCCTGATGGTGGTTGCCTTGGACGTCCGCAACGCGTTCAACACCGCGTCTTGGCAGTCCATCGCCAACGCGTTGCAGGAGAAAGGCGTGCCATCCGCACTGAGAAGAATGCTGAGAAGCTACTTCGAGGACCGGCGGCTGATCATCGAGACCAGCGAGGGCCCTGTCGAGCAGCACATCAGCGCGGGAGTTCCGCAAGGGTCCATCTTGGGCCCCACCTTGTGGAACGTGCTGTACGACGGGGTCCTGGGAGTGCCACTGCCACAGGGGACCGAGTTAATCGGCTATGCCGACGACTTGGTCCTGCTCGTCCCGGCGGTGACTCCCGAAGCCGCGGCCTCAAAGGCGGAGTCAGCGATTGCAACGATCAGCAGCTGGATGTCCCATCACCGTCTTGCGCTAGCGCCGGAGAAGACGGAGATGACGGTGATCTCCAGCCTGAAGCGGCCACCGGCAGTGTCCATCAACATCGACGGAGTAGCGGTTCCTGCATCCCGATCCATCCGCTATCTGGGTGTGTGGCTGCAGGACCATCTGTCCTGGCTCCCGCACGTGGAGAAGGCAGCGGCGAAGGCGGAGAAGGTTGCCCAGGCGGTAACACGGCTCCTGCCGAATCACAGCGGCCCGAAATCGTCGCGAGCCCGCCTACTGGCGGCTGTAGCTGACTCCATCCTTCGCTACGGAGCCCCAGTATGGTCGGAAGGCTTGGAAAGACGACAATGCCGCCGGCTTGTCAGTCGAGTACAGCGGAAGACGGCGATTCGGGTCTGCAGGGCGTTCCGGACGGTGCGAGGTGAGACGGCGGTGCTGCTGGCCGGGCTAATCCCGATCTGCCGCCTTATCGATGAAGACAGCCGAGTGTATCACCATCTGCACCAGGAGAACCGGACGAGTACCAGCGAGCAGGTCCGGGCCATCGAGCGTGAGCGGACCTACGAAGTATGGCAGGCCGAGTGGGACGCGAACGCCGAAAGCGAGGAGGCCAGCCGGTACACGCGTTGGGCACATCGGGTGGTTCCGGACGTCAAAGCCTGGCAGTCACGGAAGCATGGAGACGTGACGTTCCAGTTGGCACAGGTGTTGTCCGGTCACGGATTTTTCCGCGACTACCTGTGCAACATGGGCTTCACGTCGTCCCCGGACTGTCAGAGCTGCCCCGGTGTGGCCGAGACGGCTGAACACGCAGTGTTCCGCTGTCCGCGGTTTGCTGCGGTTCGCGAGGAGCTGTTAGGCGGAACGGATCCGGTGTCTCCCGACACCATCCTCAGCTGTCTCCTGGAGAGCCCCGACCGTTGGAGCCAGGTGTGCGAGGCCGCACAACGCATAACGAACGAGCTCCAGGATGACTGGAACGCTGAGCGGGAGATGCTGGCCGCGCAGGATGGAGAACCATCGCAACGGGACAATTCGGTTGCTATCGCTCGCAATCAGCGGCGGAATGCGGCTCGACGAGCTGCCACAGCCGCACGGCGCGAAGCGGCACGGGGTGGGCGTCCGCCATCGCCACCTCCATCCCCCACGACCGAGGCCCGCCGAGCAGCGGTCCGCGAGCGTGTGGCTCGATGGCGAGCCAGACGACGCGAGAGCCACACCAACATCATCGGCAACCTGTTCGGGGAACAGGACTGGGTCGAAACTAGCAGCGGAAATGAGGAGCAGGACAACTCCTACTCCGGCCTCACGGCGGCCGAAGCTGCGGCAGCCGTGGAGGCGGACACCTCATCGCGCTAGTAGTAGTATCGCGAAAAAGAACTGTGGCCCAGCGGGGCATTTGTGGCAGAGTTTGACGTTGCGTCAAAAGGAAAAGGTTAACAGCAAACGTTAGAGGGGAATTATTTTCCAAAATAAAGAGAAAGGTGCATGCGTGCACGGAAGCGACTATTGATAAAGAACACATCACTCCACCAAAATCCACGCGGGTAAACGGGGTGATGGGAGAGGAGAGGTTTTGGTAATCAATTTATGTAAAATGTACTGAATAAAACAAAACCTTGTTAAAAAAAAAAAAAAAAAAAAAGCCAGTTATCCCTGTGAGTCTGTGTCTGGCAGCCGAAGAGAACGGACCAAATCCACGTCGCTCCGCGTGAAAAAAGTGTCAGTGAGAAAAACTTTTGTTACAGTGATCGGACCTTAGTGGTTTTTAGTATTGGGGGCGGAACCGCCATCCTGAACCCCCCCACCAAGTTTGGTCGCGATATTCGCGGAAACCGCGGAGTTTTTCGCGGATTCGTTTTTAGTGAATTACAAGTGAAGTTCTGAACGGATTTTGATAAACGATACGTCAAAAGACGGGCGCCATCGAGGCGCACCAATTGGTGCAAAAAAATCCGCGGAATTGATGGAGTTCGCGGAGTTATAAGCGTTAAAAGTGTGAAAACGGACACCAAAATAACTCTTGTGTTTGTGAATGGATCTTTAATCTGAAACTTTCAAAAGTGAGCGTTTAGTGAGGACTACCGTGGTGCGAAATTTCGTGGTGATCGTGTAAAAACTCGCGAAGTTATTAGCGGACAAAGTTCGGTGCAAAAGGGGGGGACAATTTTTCCACGTGGTAAAATGGCGGCTTTCGGCCGAAAGAACCGGTCCGGCCGTTAATTTCGAAATTTTCGTCCGGGAGTTGTCTCCGGAGGAACACCCGCGTGGAACACCCGGTGGTTTTTGGGTTGTGTCCGCCCTGGCTTCCTGGCTGGTGCCTGGAGGGCCCTCGGTGGCCACTTTGTAAAGGTGCTCCGATCCGGGCGTGCGACATCTCAAACGACGCGTCTCGGTGAGGGGAGTGTGGTGAACACCATCCCACCCACCCACCACCCACCACCCACCACCCACCGCGGAAAAACTCGCGATTTTTCGCGGTGTCGATTTGGACCGCAGGCGAATGCGGATTTGGCCCCATGGACATTGGCCCTGAGTGTGTTAAAGTGCGTGCGCGAAATTTTTCGCGGTTTTCGCGGTTTTCGCGGATTTCGTGGGTGAAAAGTGAAAAAGTGCAATAACTTAGCGAAAAAGTGACCGATCGGGACGGTTTTACGCATTGCGCCCCCGATCCTGGTCCTGAAGGCGTAAACCAAAAATTTCGGCAAAAAGTTCATTAACTTTTGAGTTTTTCGGAGACTATAAAAAGTCGATATTTAAGAAAACTATTGGTCCGATCGGGACGTTCGACCACTCAAAAGTTGCGCGCGTGAAAGACGCTTAAAGTGGTGTATCGAAAAAAAATCGTCGTGGAGTGAAAATATTTTTAAGGAGTGTTAAAAGTGGTTTTTTAACACTTATCTGAAAATATTTGGGAAGTTTGCTAACGAACGATCATAAAAGTGTAATAATAAGGTGCGCGCAAAAAAGACGCTTCGTTTGAGTGCTGGATCGCGTAAATCGGTCCACTGGCGCCAGAGATATTCGACTTTAAAGTGCAGCGTAACGGTGTCGGTGCGTGCGTGTGACCACCACCCGCGGATCGAGCCGCGGTCTTTGTCGCGGGGTGGTGCCGCGAAAGTGGGCGACGAACAATTTCTGCAGCACCCCATCGTGCGGCATATCGACGGACGCGTCTTGGAAAGAGGAGTTCAAAAAACACCCCCCGGACCCCCCACCACCCACCCCCGCCCCCGCAGAACGCGAAAAGTGTGGGTGAAAACGGTTTTTCCCGGTTTTCACCCACAAGGAGCGGAGTTAGCGGCTCGGTGTGTTCTACAAAAGTGTGCGGGAGGAAATTCCGCATTTTTTCCACCCCTCGCGAAGGCTCCGGATCAAAAGGGGGAGCAGATACGCGATTTTCGCGGTTTTTCGCGGATTTGATTTTTCTTTCGCACCCCCCCGTGTGGGGGCTCAAACGACGCGCCCCGTCGCCGCGAGTCGGGAGAACACCCCCCCGACCACCCACCACCCACCCCCGCCCCCACAGAGCGCGAAAAGCGTGGGTGAAAACGGTTTTTCGCGGTTTTCACCCACAAGGAGCGGAGTTAGCGGCTCGGGGTGTTCTACAAAAGTGTGCGGGAGGAAATTCCGCATTTTTTGCACCCTCCCCCACGGCCCGGAAACAAAAGGGGGAGCAGATACGGCGGAAAATCGCGATTTTCGCGGTTTTCATTTTTCTTCCGCACCCCCCCAAGTGGGGGCTCAAACAACGTGGCCCGTCGTCGTGAGTCGGGTTAACACCCCCCGACCCCCCATCACCTCCCCCCGCCCAGCCAGGAGGAAAAAACCCCCCCGCGAGGCGGTTTTTTCGTGTTAGACGTCAGGGGAAATGGAGCAACAGCCGGAGGGACGGGTCCTGCGTTCGCGGACTAGAGCGTCGTCCGTTGCCTCTTCCCTGGATGAGGATAAGGCAAAGGACAAACTGGAAGAACCGTCGAATGACGACATGGATTTGTGCGTCTCCAGCGATGAGGAGGACGTGTTAAACGCCACCGTGGTCCCGAGGGTACTTGTGGAGCGCTGCCAGCCCCCGAGCAAGGAGCAGGCAACAACAGCTGCCCTGCTGGAGCAGCTCAAGAAGCGGGACGAACAGGTGGCCAGCATGCAGGCGAATTTGGATCGCCTGACAGCTCAAATTGCGCAGCTGATAGCGGAGCTATCAAGCACGCGCAAGGAGCTCAACCTGTATCGTGAAGGCACGCAGGCGGTCCTGTCGATGCAGACGGCGGAACAAAATGCTCCGGCAGCTGCTCCTCTTGCCACCGGCCCACCAGCCAAACGCAGCCGCGGAGGTCGTCGGGTCCGGCAGATGAAGGAGAAGCGATTGCAGCAGCAACAACAACAACAGTTGCAGCCGCAGCAACAACAACATCAGCAGCCTTCGCAGCAGCAGCAGCAACAAGGGCGGCAGCCACCGACACAGCAGCAACAGCAGCAGCAAGGGCGACAGCGGCAGCAACAGCAGCCGCCGCCAAAGCAGCAGCAACAGCAGCAGGATCGGCAGCTGCAACAACAGCGACAACAGCAGCGGCCGTCACAGCAGCAACAGTTGCAGCAGCGGGATGGACCGTTGTACCGTCCACCACAGTTGCGGCAACAGCAGCAGCAGCAGCAACAGCAGTCCTGGGTGACGGTGGTCAAGGGTCGCCCGCAGCAGCCACCTCGGCAGCAACAGCAGCCACGCAGCCAGCAGCAGCCACAGAGCCAGCAGCAGCCACGCAGCCAGCAGCAGCCTCAACAGCGATCCGCCGGGCAGCAGCAGCAGTGGCATGTGCAGGGCCAGCTGTTGAACCAGCAGCAGCAGCGACGTCGTCCGGCTCGGCGCAGTGTGCGTCCGGACACCATCGAGGTGGCGCCAGCTGAGGGTGTAACCTGGACGCAGGTATACCTGAAGCTCCGCACAGCTCCAGAGCTGCAGGAAGCACGAAAAGACATCGGGATGGGCCGACGAACGGCGCAAGGCCACCTGCGAGTCCCCATCAGCAAGTCAGCCGACAGCGAAGCGCTTGCTGTGCAGATCCAGGATGTCCTCGGCGAAACCGGAGTGGCGCGAGTGCTGACCGAGATGGGTGAGATATTGGTCACCAACGTCGACTCCCTGGCAACACTCGACGATGTGAAGGAGGCAATCCGGGCCAAACTTGGAGTGGCACCGGGCATCACCTTCGCCGACATGTGGGAGTTGAGCGATGGCACGAAACGCGCTCGTGTCCGTCTCCCGCTGGCGAAGGCGCAGCCTCTCCATGATGCTAAGCTGCAGCTGTGCCAGTGTATCAGCGCAGTACGGGAGGTTCCTCGTCGGCCAGTTAGCCAGCGTCGCTGCTTGCGCTGCTTCGAGGTCGGCCACATCGCGCGGGACTGCCGGAGCACGTCCGATCATCGCGGGAAGTGTCTGCGTTGCGGAGACACTGGACACCTTGCAAAATCTTGCTCAGCGGTGCCCAAGTGTCTGAAGTGTGGTGGCCCGCACAGCATTGGCCACCAAAGCAGTGAACAGTTGCCGGCACCGTGCGTGTGAGGCAGCAACTGCGGGTGTTGCAGGCGAACCTGGGCGGTGGACGCACTGCTCAGGAGATCGTCCTGCAGACCGCTCGGACGGAGCGGATCGACGTGCTGCTGCTTTCGGAGGTGTACCGGCCTCCGGACAACAACGGAACGTGGACAGTCGACTCATCGGGGGGAGTAGCCGTGGTGGCCACTGGGACGCATCCCATCCAGCGTGTGTGGCGCAGCCCAACGCCTGGATTAGTGGCCGCCCAGATCGGCGGAATAGTCTTCATCAGCTGCTATGCTCCCCCCCGCCTTACCATCGGCGAGTTTGAGCACTTCCTTGAGGCTCTGGAGCTGGAGGCGCTTCCCCACCCTCACGTCGTCGTAGCAGGCGACTTCAATGCCTGGCACGAGGAGTGGGGAAGTGCGCGCAACACCACGCGAGGCGAAGAGCTGCTGAACACCATCGAGCAGCTCGGGTTGAGGATCCTCAACCGAGGAACAACCCCAACGTTCGTCGGGAACGGCGTTGCCACACCCAGTGTCGTCGATGTGTCGTTCGCGAGCGGATCCATCGCTCGACCTGACACCTGGGCAGTGGCCCCCGACTCGTTGGCGCGGTTTTATACGGCATCCGACCACCGGTACATCTACTACACCGTCGGGCCGTCCTCCTTGCCCCAACACCAGAACCAGCGACAGCAGCAGCAGCAGCAACACCAGCGACGACGTCATCAGCCCATCTCCCATCACCAGGGCAGGAGATGGAAGGCCACGCAGTTCTCGGCCGAGGCGTTCCGAGTGGCACTGCGAGCAGCGAACTTCGAGGAGCGGGCGGTCAACCAGGAGGGGATGGTCGACGCCATGCTAGAGGCATGCGACGAAACGATGGCCCGGGTCACCACGTCGCATCGTGACCCCCATCGAGCCCTCTTCTGGTGGACACCGGAGCTCACGCGCCTGCGCGAGGAGTGTGCAGCCGCTCGGGACCGGATGGTCGCCACGGTCGACCTGCAAGAGCGCAGCCTTGCAGCAGCGCACCACCGAACTGCGAGGCGGACAATGGAGAAGGCGATTCGGGCCAGCAAACGAGCGCAGTTCGATGAGCTCATCCAACTGGCGGAGGAGAACGAGTTCGGGGCAGGGTACCGTGCTGTCATGTCTCGGCTCCGTGGCAGCTTCGTGCCACCGGAGACAGACAGAGAGGAGCTGCAGCGCATCTCCGGGGACCTGTTCCCGACTCACCCACCTGTCGACTGGCCGGCAGTGGATGACACCGAGGACGGGCAGTCGCTGACGCCTGTCACTGCGAACGAGCTGCTGGACATCGTGGGAAGCATGGCCAATCGGAAGGCGCCGGGCTTGGACGGGATTCCCAACGCGGCCGTGAGGACAGCGATCAGGGAGTACCCGGAGGTCTTTCGCCGCCTCTATCAGGACTGCCTGGACCGTGGCACGTTTCCTGCGCCGTGGAAGCGGCAGCGCCTGGTGCTGCTGCCAAAGCCAGGCAAACCTCCCGGGGAAAGCTCATCGTACCGGCCGCTGTGCATGCTCGACGCACTCGGCAAGGTGCTGGAGCGCCTGATCCTGTCCCGACTCAACGGCCACCTAGAGGATCCTGACGCTCCACGACTATCGGAGCACCAGTACGGCTTCCGGAAGGGGCGATCCACCATCAGTGCGATCCAGCGGGTTGTCGAGGCTGGAAGGACGGCCATGTCCTTTCGCCGGACAAACCAGCGAGACAACCGCTGCCTGATGGTGGTTGCCTTGGACGTCCGCAACGCGTTCAACACCGCGTCTTGGCAGTCCATCGCCAACGCGTTGCAGGAGAAAGGCGTGCCATCCGCACTGAGAAGAATGCTGAGAAGCTACTTCGAGGACCGGCGGCTGATCATCGAGACCAGCGAGGGCCCTGTCGAGCAGCACATCAGCGCGGGAGTTCCGCAAGGGTCCATCTTGGGCCCCACCTTGTGGAACGTGCTGTACGACGGGGTCCTGGGAGTGCCACTGCCACAGGGGACCGAGTTAATCGGCTATGCCGACGACTTGGTCCTGCTCGTCCCGGCGGTGACTCCCGAAGCCGCGGCCTCAAAGGCGGAGTCAGCGATTGCAACGATCAGCAGCTGGATGTCCCATCACCGTCTTGCTCTAGCGCCGGAGAAGACGGAGATGACGGTGATCTCCAGCCTGAAGCGGCCACCGGCAGTGTCCATCAACATCGACGGAGTAGCGGTTCCTGCATCCCGATCCATCCGCTATCTGGGTGTGTGGCTGCAGGACCATCTGTCCTGGCTCCCGCACGTGGAGAAGGCAGCGGCGAAGGCGGAGAAGGTTGCCCAGGCGGTAACACGGCTCCTGCCGAATCACAGCGGCCCGAAATCGTCGCGAGCCCGCCTACTGGCGGCTGTAGCTGACTCCATCCTTCGCTACGGAGCCCCAGTATGGTCGGAAGGCTTGGAAAGACGACAATGCCGCCGGCTTGTCAGTCGAGTACAGCGGAAGACGGCGATTCGGGTCTGCAGGGCGTTCCGGACGGTGCGAGGTGAGACGGCGGTGCTGCTGGCCGGGCTAATCCCGATCTGCCGCCTTATCGATGAAGACAGCCGAGTGTATCACCATCTGCACCAGGAGAACCGGACGAGTACCAGCGAGCAGGTCCGGGCCATCGAGCGTGAGCGGACCTACGAAGTATGGCAGGCCGAGTGGGACGCGAACGCCGAAAGCGAGGAGGCCAGCCGGTACACGCGTTGGGCACATCGGGTGGTTCCGGACGTCAAAGCCTGGCAGTCACGGAAGCATGGAGACGTGACGTTCCAGTTGGCACAGGTGTTGTCCGGTCACGGATTTTTCCGCGACTACCTGTGCAACATGGGCTTCACGTCGTCCCCGGACTGTCAGAGCTGCCCCGGTGTGGCCGAGACGGCTGAACACGCAGTGTTCCGCTGTCCGCGGTTTGCTGCGGTTCGCGAGGAGCTGTTAGGCGGAACGGATCCGGTGTCTCCCGACACCATCCTCAGCTGTCTCCTGGAGAGCCCCGACCGTTGGAGCCAGGTGTGCGAGGCCGCACAACGCATAACGAACGAGCTCCAGGATGACTGGAACGCTGAGCGGGAGATGCTGGCCGCGCAGGATGGAGAACCATCGCAACGGGACAATTCGGTTGCTATCGCTCGCAATCAGCGGCGGAATGCGGCTCGACGAGCTGCCACAGCCGCACGGCGCGAAGCGGCACGGGGTGGGCGTCCGCCATCGCCACCTCCATCCCCCACGACCGAGGCCCGCCGAGCAGCGGTCCGCGAGCGTGTGGCTCGATGGCGAGCCAGACGACGCGAGAGCCACACCAACATCATCGGCAACCTGTTCGGGGAACAGGACTGGGTCGAAACTAGCAGCGGAAATGAGGAGCAGGACAACTCCTACTCCGGCCTCACGGCGGCCGAAGCTGCGGCAGCCGTGGAGGCGGACACCTCATCGCGCTAGTAGTAGTATCGCGAAAAAGAACTGTGGCCCAGCGGGGCATTTGTGGCAGAGTTTGACGTTGCGTCAAAAGGAAAAGGATAACAGCAAACGTTAGAGGGGAATTATTTTCCAAAATAAAGAGAAAGGTGCATGCGTGCACGGAAGCGACTATTGATAAAGAACACATCACTCCACCAAAATCCACGCGGGTAAACGGGGTGATGGGAGAGGAGAGGTTTTGGTAATCAATTTATGTAAAATGTACTGAATAAAACAAAACCTTGTTAAAAAAAAAAAAAAAAAAGCCAGTTATCCCTGTGAGTCTGTGTCTGGCAGCCGAAGAGAACGGACCAAATCCACGTCGCTCCGCGTGAAAAAAGTGTCAGTGAGAAAAACTTTTGTTACAGTGATCGGACCTTAGTGGTTTTTAGTATTGGGGGCGGAACCGCCATCCTGAACCCCCCCACCAAGTTTGGTCGCGATATTCGCGGAAACCGCGGAGTTTTTCGCGGATTCGTTTTTAGTGAATTACAAGTGAAGTTCTGAACGGATTTTGATAAACGATACGTCAAAAGACGGGCGCCATCGAGGCGCACCAATTGGTGCAAAAAAATCCGCGGAATTGATGGAGTTCGCGGAGTTATAAGCGTTAAAAGTGTGAAAACGGACACCAAAATAACTCTTGTGTTTGTGAATGGATCTTTAATCTGAAACTTTCAAAAGTGAGCGTTTAGTGAGGACTACCGTGGTGCGAAATTTCGTGGTGATCGTGTAAAAACTCGCGAAGTTATTAGCGGACAAAGTTCGGTGCAAAAGGGGGGGACAATTTTTCCACGTGGTAAAATGGCGGCTTTCGGCCGAAAGAACCGGTCCGGCCGTTAATTTCGAAATTTTCGTCCGGGAGTTGTCTCCGGAGGAACACCCGCGTGGAACACCCGGTGGTTTTTGGGTTGTGTCCGCCCTGGCTTCCTGGCTGGTGCCTGGAGGGCCCTCGGTGGCCACTTTGTAAAGGTGCTCCGATCCGGGCGTGCGACATCTCAAACGACGCGTCTCGGTGAGGGGAGTGTGGTGAACACCATCCCACCCACCCACCACCCACCACCCACCACCCACCGCGGAAAAACTCGCGATTTTTCGCGGTGTCGATTTGGACCGCAGGCGAATGCGGATTTGGCCCCATGGACATTGGCCCTGAGTGTGTTAAAGTGCGTGCGCGAAATTTTTCGCGGTTTTCGCGGTTTTCGCGGATTTCGTGGGTGAAAAGTGAAAAAGTGCAATAACTTAGCGAAAAAGTGACCGATCGGGACGGTTTTACGCATTGCGCCCCCGATCCTGGTCCTGAAGGCGTAAACCAAAAATTTCGGCAAAAAGTTCATTAACTTTTGAGTTTTTCGGAGACTATAAAAAGTCGATATTTAAGAAAACTATTGGTCCGATCGGGACGTTCGACCACTCAAAAGTTGCGCGCGTGAAAGACGCTTAAAGTGGTGTATCGAAAAAAAATCGTCGTGGAGTGAAAATATTTTTAAGGAGTGTTAAAAGTGGTTTTTTAACACTTATCTGAAAATATTTGGGAAGTTTGCTAACGAACGATCATAAAAGTGTAATAATAAGGTGCGCGCAAAAAAGACGCTTCGTTTGAGTGCTGGATCGCGTAAATCGGTCCACTGGCGCCAGAGATATTCGACTTTAAAGTGCAGCGTAACGGTGTCGGTGCGTGCGTGTGACCACCACCCGCGGATCGAGCCGCGGTCTTTGTCGCGGGGTGGTGCCGCGAAAGTGGGCGACGAACAATTTCTGCAGCACCCCATCGTGCGGCATATCGACGGACGCGTCTTGGAAAGAGGAGTTCAAAAAACACCCCCCGGACCACCCACCACCCACCCCCGCCCCCGCAGAACGCGAAAAGTGTGGGTGAAAACGGTTTTTCCCGGTTTTCACCCACAAGGAGCGGAGTTAGCGGCTCGGTGTGTTCTACAAAAGTGTGCGGGAGGAAATTCCGCATTTTTTCCACCCCTCGCGAAGGCTCCGGATCAAAAGGGGGAGCAGATACGCGATTTTCGCGGTTTTTCGCGGATTTGATTTTTCTTTCGCACCCCCCCGTGTGGGGGCTCAAACGACGCGCCCCGTCGCCGCGAGTCGGGAGAACACCCCCCCGACCACCCACCACCCACCCCCGCCCCCACAGAGCGCGAAAAGCGTGGGTGAAAACGGTTTTTCGCGGTTTTCACCCACAAGGAGCGGAGTTAGCGGCTCGGGGTGTTCTACAAAAGTGTGCGGGAGGAAATTCCGCATTTTTTGCACCCTCCCCCACGGCCCGGAAACAAAAGGGGGAGCAGATACGGCGGAAAATCGCGATTTTCGCGGTTTTCATTTTTCTTCCGCACCCCCCCAAGTGGGGGCTCAAACAACGTGGCCCGTCGTCGTGAGTCGGGTTAACACCCCCCGACCCCCCATCACCTCCCCCCGCCCAGCCAGGAGGAAAAAACCCCCCCGCGAGGCGGTTTTTTCGTGTTAGACGTCAGGGGAAATGGAGCAACAGCCGGAGGGACGGGTCCTGCGTTCGCGGACTAGAGCGTCGTCCGTTGCCTCTTCCCTGGATGAGGATAAGGCAAAGGACAAACTGGAAGAACCGTCGAATGACGACATGGATTTGTGCGTCTCCAGCGATGAGGAGGACGTGTTAAACGCCACCGTGGTCCCGAGGGTACTTGTGGAGCGCTGCCAGCCCCCGAGCAAGGAGCAGGCAACAACAGCTGCCCTGCTGGAGCAGCTCAAGAAGCGGGACGAACAGGTGGCCAGCATGCAGGCGAATTTGGATCGCCTGACAGCTCAAATTGCGCAGCTGATAGCTGAGCTATCAAGCACGCGCAAGGAGCTCAACCTGTATCGTGAAGGCACGCAGGCGGTCCTGTCGATGCAGACGGCGGAACAAAATGCTCCGGCAGCTGCTCCTCTTGCCACCGGCCCACCAGCCAAACGCAGCCGCGGAGGTCGTCGGGTCCGGCAGATGAAGGAGAAGCGATTGCAGCAGCAACAACAACAACAGTTGCAGCCGCAGCAACAACAACATCAGCAGCCTTCGCAGCAGCAGCAGCAACAAGGGCGGCAGCCACCGACACAGCAGCAACAGCAGCAGCAAGGGCGACAGCGGCAGCAACAGCAGCCGCCGCCAAAGCAGCAGCAACAGCAGCAGGATCGGCAGCTGCAACAACAGCGACAACAGCAGCGGCCGTCACAGCAGCAACAGTTGCAGCAGCGGGATGGACCGTTGTACCGTCCACCACAGTTGCGGCAACAGCAGCAGCAGCAGCAACAGCAGTCCTGGGTGACGGTGGTCAAGGGTCGCCCGCAGCAGCCACCTCGGCAGCAACAGCAGCCACGCAGCCAGCAGCAGCCACAGAGCCAGCAGCAGCCACGCAGCCAGCAGCAGCCTCAACAGCGATCCGCCGGGCAGCAGCAGCAGTGGCATGTGCAGGGCCAGCTGTTGAACCAGCAGCAGCAGCGACGTCGTCCGGCTCGGCGCAGTGTGCGTCCGGACACCATCGAGGTGGCGCCAGCTGAGGGTGTAACCTGGACGCAGGTATACCTGAAGCTCCGCACAGCTCCAGAGCTGCAGGAAGCACGAAAAGACATCGGGATGGGCCGACGAACGGCGCAAGGCCACCTGCGAGTCCCCATCAGCAAGTCAGCCGACAGCGAAGCGCTTGCTGTGCAGATCCAGGATGTCCTCGGCGAAACCGGAGTGGCGCGAGTGCTGACCGAGATGGGTGAGATATTGGTCACCAACGTCGACTCCCTGGCAACACTCGACGATGTGAAGGAGGCAATCCGGGCCAAACTTGGAGTGGCACCGGGCATCACCTTCGCCGACATGTGGGAGTTGAGCGATGGCACGAAACGCGCTCGTGTCCGTCTCCCGCTGGCGAAGGCGCAGCCTCTCCATGATGCTAAGCTGCAGCTGTGCCAGTGTATCAGCGCAGTACGGGAGGTTCCTCGTCGGCCAGTTAGCCAGCGTCGCTGCTTGCGCTGCTTCGAGGTCGGCCACATCGCGCGGGACTGCCGGAGCACGTCCGATCATCGCGGGAAGTGTCTGCGTTGCGGAGACACTGGACACCTTGCAAAATCTTGCTCAGCGGTGCCCAAGTGTCTGAAGTGTGGTGGCCCGCACAGCATTGGCCACCAAAGCTGTGAACAGTTGCCGGCACCGTGCGTGTGAGGCAGCAACTGCGGGTGTTGCAGGCGAACCTGGGCGGTGGACGCACTGCTCAGGAGATCGTCCTGCAGACCGCTCGGACGGAGCGGATCGACGTGCTGCTGCTTTCGGAGGTGTACCGGCCTCCGGACAACAACGGAACGTGGACAGTCGACTCATCGGGGGGAGTAGCCGTGGTGGCCACTGGGACGCATCCCATCCAGCGTGTGTGGCGCAGCCCAACGCCTGGATTAGTGGCCGCCCAGATCGGCGGAATAGTCTTCATCAGCTGCTATGCTCCCCCCCGCCTTACCATCGGCGAGTTTGAGCACTTCCTTGAGGCTCTGGAGCTGGAGGCGCTTCCCCACCCTCACGTCGTCGTAGCAGGCGACTTCAATGCCTGGCACGAGGAGTGGGGAAGTGCGCGCAACACCACGCGAGGCGAAGAGCTGCTGAACACCATCGAGCAGCTCGGGTTGAGGATCCTCAACCGAGGAACAACCCCAACGTTCGTCGGGAACGGCGTTGCCACACCCAGTGTCGTCGATGTGTCGTTCGCGAGCGGATCCATCGCTCGACCTGACACCTGGGCAGTGGCCCCCGACTCGTTGGCGCGGTTTTATACGGCATCCGACCACCGGTACATCTACTACACTGTCGGGCCGTCCTCCTTGCCCCAACACCAGAACCAGCGACAGCAGCAGCAGCAGCAACAACATCGGCGGCAGCAGCAGCATCAACACCAGCGACGACGTCATCAGCCCATCTCCCATCACCAGGGCAGGAGATGGAAGGCCACGCAGTTCTCGGCCGAGGCGTTCCGAGTGGCACTGCGAGCAGCGAGCTTCGAGGAGCGGGCGGTCAACCAGGAGGGGATGGTCGACGCCATGCTAGAGGCATGCGACGAAACGATGGCCCGGGTCACCACGTCGCATCGTGACCCCCATCGAGCCCTCTTCTGGTGGACACCGGAGCTCACGCGCCTGCGCGAGGAGTGTGCAGCCGCTCGGGACCGGATGGTCGCCACGGTCGACCTGCAAGAGCGCAGCCTTGCAGCAGCGCACCACCGAACTGCGAGGCGGACAATGGAGAAGGCGATTCGGGCCAGCAAACGAGCGCAGTTCGATGAGCTCATCCAACTGGCGGAGGAGAACGAGTTCGGGGCAGGGTACCGTGCTGTCATGTCTCGGCTCCGTGGCAGCTTCGTGCCACCGGAGACAGACAGAGAGGAGCTGCAGCGCATCTCCGGGGACCTGTTCCCGACTCACCCACCTGTCGACTGGCCGGCAGTGGATGACACCGAAGACGGGCAGTCGCTGACGCCTGTCACTGCGAACGAGCTGCTGGACATCGTGGGAAGCATGGCCAATCGGAAGGCGCCGGGCTTGGACGGGATTCCCAACGCGGCCGTGAGGACAGCGATCAGGGAGTACCCGGAGGTCTTTCGCCGCCTCTATCAGGACTGCCTGGACCGTGGCACGTTTCCTGCGCCGTGGAAGCGGCAGCGCCTGGTGCTGCTGCCAAAGCCAGGCAAACCTCCCGGGGAAAGCTCTTCGTACCGGCCGCTGTGCATGCTCGACGCACTCGGCAAGGTGTTGGAGCGCCTGATCCTGTCCCGACTCAACGGCCACCTAGAGGATCCTGACGCTCCACGACTATCGGAGCACCAGTACGGCTTCCGGAAGGGGCGATCCACCATCAGTGCGATCCAGCGGGTTGTCGAGGCTGGAAGGACGGCCATGTCCTTTCGCCGGACAAACCAGCGAGACAACCGCTGCCTGATGGTGGTTGCCTTGGACGTCCGCAACGCGTTCAACACCGCGTCTTGGCAGTCCATCGCCAACGCGTTGCAGGAGAAAGGCGTGCCATCCGCACTGAGAAGAATGCTGAGAAGCTACTTCGAGGACCGGCGGCTGATCATCGAGACCAGCGAGGGCCCTGTCGAGCAGCACATCAGCGCGGGAGTTCCGCAAGGGTCCATCTTGGGCCCCACCTTGTGGAACGTGCTGTACGACGGGGTCCTGGGAGTGCCACTGCCACAGGGGACCGAGTTAATCGGCTATGCCGACGACTTGGTCCTGCTCGTCCCGGCGGTGACTCCCGAAGCCGCGGCCTCAAAGGCGGAGTCAGCGATTGCAACGATCAGCAGCTGGATGTCCCATCACCGTCTTGCTCTAGCGCCGGAGAAGACGGAGATGACGGTGATCTCCAGCCTGAAGCGGCCACCGGCAGTGTCCATCAACATCGACGGAGTAGCGGTTCCTGCATCCCGATCCATCCGCTATCTGGGTGTGTGGCTGCAGGACCATCTGTCCTGGCTCCCGCACGTGGAGAAGGCAGCGGCGAAGGCGGAGAAGGTTGCCCAGGCGGTAACACGGCTCCTGCCGAATCACAGCGGCCCGAAATCGTCGCGAGCCCGCCTACTGGCGGCTGTAGCTGACTCCATCCTTCGCTACGGAGCCCCAGTATGGTCGGAAGGCTTGGAAAGACGACAATGCCGCCGGCTTGTCAGTCGAGTACAGCGGAAGACGGCGATTCGGGTCTGCAGGGCGTTCCGGACGGTGCGAGGTGAGACGGCGGTGCTGCTGGCCGGGCTAATCCCGATCTGCCGCCTTATCGATGAAGACAGCCGAGTGTATCACCATCTGCACCAGGAGAACCGGACGAGTACCAGCGAGCAGGTCCGGGCCATCGAGCGTGAGCGGACCTACGAAGTATGGCAGGCCGAGTGGGACGCGAACGCCGAAAGCGAGGAGGCCAGCCGGTACACGCGTTGGGCACATCGGGTGGTTCCGGACGTCAAAGCCTGGCAGTCACGGAAGCATGGAGACGTGACGTTCCAGTTGGCACAGGTGTTGTCCGGTCACGGATTTTTCCGCGACTACCTGTGCAACATGGGCTTCACGTCGTCCCCGGACTGTCAGAGCTGCCCCGGTGTGGCCGAGACGGCTGAACACGCAGTGTTCCGCTGTCCGCGGTTTGCTGCGGTTCGCGAGGAGCTGTTAGGCGGAACGGATCCGGTGTCTCCCGACACCATCCTCAGCTGTCTCCTGGAGAGCCCCGACCGTTGGAGCCAGGTGTGCGAGGCCGCACAACGCATAACGAACGAGCTCCAGGATGACTGGAACGCTGAGCGGGAGATGCTGGCCGCGCAGGATGGAGAACCATCGCAACGGGACAATTCGGTTGCTATCGCTCGCAATCAGCGGCGGAATGCGGCTCGACGAGCTGCCACAGCCGCACGGCGCGAAGCGGCACGGGGTGGGCGTCCGCCATCGCCACCTCCATCCCCCACGACCGAGGCCCGCCGAGCAGCGGTCCGCGAGCGTGTGGCTCGATGGCGAGCCAGACGACGCGAGAGCCACACCAACATCATCGGCAACCTGTTCGGGGAACAGGACTGGGTCGAAACTAGCAGCGGAAATGAGGAGCAGGACAACTCCTACTCCGGCCTCACGGCGGCCGAAGCTGCGGCAGCCGTGGAGGCGGACACCTCATCGCGCTAGTAGTAGTATCGCGAAAAAGAACTGTGGCCCAGCGGGGCATTTGTGGCAGAGTTTGACGTTGCGTCAAAAGGAAAAGGTTAACAGCAAACGTTAGAGGGGAATTATTTTCCAAAATAAAGAGAAAGGTGCATGCGTGCACGGAAGCGATTATTGATAAAGAACACATCACTCCACCAAAATCCACGCGGGTAAACGGGGTGATGGGAGAGGAGAGGTTTTGGTAATCAATTTATGTAAAATGTACTGAATAAAACAAAACCTTGTTAAAAAAAAAAAAAAAAAAAAGCCAGTTATCCCTGTGAGTCTGTGTCTGGCAGCCGAAGAGAACGGACCAAATCCACGTCGCTCCGCGTGAAAAAAGTGTCAGTGAGAAAAACTTTTGTTACAGTGATCGGACCTTAGTGGTTTTTAGTATTGGGGGCGGAACCGCCATCCTGAACCCCCCCACCAAGTTTGGTCGCGATATTCGCGGAAACCGCGGAGTTTTTCGCGGATTCGTTTTTAGTGAATTACAAGTGAAGTTCTGAACGGATTTTGATAAACGATACGTCAAAAGACGGGCGCCATCGAGGCGCACCAATTGGTGCAAAAAAATCCGCGGAATTGATGGAGTTCGCGGAGTTATAAGCGTTAAAAGTGTGAAAACGGACACCAAAATAACTCTTGTGTTTGTGAATGGATCTTTAATCTGAAACTTTCAAAAGTGAGCGTTTAGTGAGGACTACCGTGGTGCGAAATTTCGTGGTGATCGTGTAAAAACTCGCGAAGTTATTAGCGGACAAAGTTCGGTGCAAAAGGGGGGGACAATTTTTCCACGTGGTAAAATGGCGGCTTTCGGCCGAAAGAACCGGTCCGGCCGTTAATTTCGAAATTTTCGTCCGGGAGTTGTCTCCGGAGGAACACCCGCGTGGAACACCCGGTGGTTTTTGGGTTGTGTCCGCCCTGGCTTCCTGGCTGGTGCCTGGAGGGCCCTCGGTGGCCACTTTGTAAAGGTGCTCCGATCCGGGCGTGCGACATCTCAAACGACGCGTCTCGGTGAGGGGAGTGTGGTGAACACCATCCCACCCACCCACCACCCACCACCCACCACCCACCGCGGAAAAACTCGCGATTTTTCGCGGTGTCGATTTGGACCGCAGGCGAATGCGGATTTGGCCCCATGGACATTGGCCCTGAGTGTGTTAAAGTGCGTGCGCGAAATTTTTCGCGGTTTTCGCGGTTTTCGCGGATTTCGTGGGTGAAAAGTGAAAAAGTGCAATAACTTAGCGAAAAAGTGACCGATCGGGACGGTTTTACGCATTGCGCCCCCGATCCTGGTCCTGAAGGCGTAAACCAAAAATTTCGGCAAAAAGTTCATTAACTTTTGAGTTTTTCGGAGACTATAAAAAGTCGATATTTAAGAAAACTATTGGTCCGATCGGGACGTTCGACCACTCAAAAGTTGCGCGCGTGAAAGACGCTTAAAGTGGTGTATCGAAAAAAAATCGTCGTGGAGTGAAAATATTTTTAAGGAGTGTTAAAAGTGGTTTTTTAACACTTATCTGAAAATATTTGGGAAGTTTGCTAACGAACGGTCATAAAAGTGTAATAATAAGGTGCGCGCAAAAAAGACGCTTCGTTTGAGTGCTGGATCGCGTAAATCGGTCCACTGGCGCCAGAGATATTCGACTTTAAAGTGCAGCGTAACGGTGTCGGTGCGTGCGTGTGACCACCACCCGCGGATCGAGCCGCGGTCTTTGTCGCGGGGTGGTGCCGCGAAAGTGGGCGACGAACAATTTCTGCAGCACCCCATCGTGCGGCATATCGACGGACGCGTCTTGGAAAGAGGAGTTCAAAAAACACCCCCCCGACCACCCACCACCCACCCCCGCCCCCGCAGAACGCGAAAAGTGTGGGTGAAAACGGTTTTTCCCGGTTTTCACCCACAAGGAGCGGAGTTAGCGGCTCGGTGTGTTCTACAAAAGTGTGCGGGAGGAAATTCCGCATTTTTTCCACCCCTCGCGAAGGCTCCGGATCAAAAGGGGGAGCAGATACGCGATTTTCGCGGTTTTTCGCGGATTTGATTTTTCTTTCGCACCCCCCCGTGTGGGGGCTCAAACGACGCGCCCCGTCGCCGCGAGTCGGGAGAACACCCCCCCGACCACCCACCACCCACCCCCGCCCCCACAGAGCGCGAAAAGCGTGGGTGAAAACGGTTTTTCGCGGTTTTCACCCACAAGGAGCGGAGTTAGCGGCTCGGGGTGTTCTACAAAAGTGTGCGGGAGGAAATTCCGCATTTTTTGCACCCTCCCCCACGGCCCGGAAACAAAAGGGGGAGCAGATACGGCGGAAAATCGCGATTTTCGCGGTTTTCATTTTTCTTCCGCACCCCCCCAAGTGGGGGCTCAAACAACGTGGCCCGTCGTCGTGAGTCGGGTTAACACCCCCCCGACCCCCCATCACCTCCCCCCGCCCAGCCAGGAGGAAAAAACCCCCCCGCGAGGCGGTTTTTTCGTGTTAGACGTCAGGGGAAATGGAGCAACAGCCGGAGGGACGGGTCCTGCGTTCGCGGACTAGAGCGTCGTCCGTTGCCTCTTCCCTGGATGAGGATAAGGCAAAGGACAAACTGGAAGAACCGTCGAATGACGACATGGATTTGTGCGTCTCCAGCGATGAGGAGGACGTGTTAAACGCCACCGTGGTCCCGAGGGTACTTGTGGAGCGCTGCCAGCCCCCGAGCAAGGAGCAGGCAACAACAGCTGCCCTGCTGGAGCTGCTGTTGGCTCCTCTTGCCACCGGCCCACCAGCCAAACGCAGCCGCGGAGGTCGTCGGGTCCGGCAGATGAAGGAGAAGCGATTGCAGCAGCAACAACAACAACAGTTGCAGCCGCAGCAACAACAACATCAGCAGCCTTCGCAGCAGCAGCAGCAACAAGGGCGGCAGCCACCGACACAGCAGCAACAGCAGCAGCAAGGGCGACAGCGGCAGCAACAGCAGCCGCCGCCAAAGCAGCAGCAACAGCAGCAGGATCGGCAGCTGCAACAACAGCGACAACAGCAGCGGCCGTCACAGCAGCAACAGTTGCAGCAGCGGGATGGACCGTTGTACCGTCCACCACAGTTGCGGCAACAGCAGCAGCAGCAGCAACAGCAGTCCTGGGTGACGGTGGTCAAGGGTCGCCCGCAGCAGCCACCTCGGCAGCAACAGCAGCCACGCAGCCAGCAGCAGCCACAGAGCCAGCAGCAGCCACGCAGCCAGCAGCAGCCTCAACAGCGATCCGCCGGGCAGCAGCAGCAGTGGCATGTGCAGGGCCAGCTGTTGAACCAGCAGCAGCAGCGACGTCGTCCGGCTCGGCGCAGTGTGCGTCCGGACACCATCGAGGTGGCGCCAGCTGAGGGTGTAACCTGGACGCAGGTATACCTGAAGCTCCGCACAGCTCCAGAGCTGCAGGAAGCACGAAAAGACATCGGGATGGGCCGACGAACGGCGCAAGGCCACCTGCGAGTCCCCATCAGCAAGTCAGCCGACAGCGAAGCGCTTGCTGTGCAGATCCAGGATGTCCTCGGCGAAACCGGAGTGGCGCGAGTGCTGACCGAGATGGGTGAGATATTGGTCACCAACGTCGACTCCCTGGCAACACTCGACGATGTGAAGGAGGCAATCCGGGCCAAACTTGGAGTGGCACCGGGCATCACCTTCGCCGACATGTGGGAGTTGAGCGATGGCACGAAACGCGCTCGTGTCCGTCTCCCGCTGGCGAAGGCGCAGCCTCTCCATGATGCTAAGCTGCAGCTGTGCCAGTGTATCAGCGCAGTACGGGAGGTTCCTCGTCGGCCAGTTAGCCAGCGTCGCTGCTTGCGCTGCTTCGAGGTCGGCCACATCGCGCGGGACTGCCGGAGCACGTCCGATCATCGCGGGAAGTGTCTGCGTTGCGGAGACACTGGACACCTTGCAAAATCTTGCTCAGCGGTGCCCAAGTGTCTGAAGTGTGGTGGCCCGCACAGCATTGGCCACCAAAGCTGTGAACAGTTGCCGGCACCGTGCGTGTGAGGCAGCAACTGCGGGTGTTGCAGGCGAACCTGGGCGGTGGACGCACTGCTCAGGACTTCGTCCTGCAGACCGCTCGGACGGAGCGGATCGACGTGCTGCTGCTTTCGGAGGTGTACCGGCCTCCGGACAACAACGGAACGTGGACAGTCGACTCATCGGGGGGAGTAGCCGTGGTGGCCACTGGGACGCATCCCATCCAGCGTGTGTGGCGCAGCCCAACGCCTGGATTAGTGGCCGCCCAGATCGGCGGAATAGTCTTCATCAGCTGCTATGCTCCCCCCCGCCTTACCATCGGCGAGTTTGAGCACTTCCTTGAGGCTCTGGAGCTGGAGGCGCTTCCCCACCCTCACGTCGTCGTAGCAGGCGACTTCAATGCCTGGCACGAGGAGTGGGGAAGTGCGCGCAACACCACGCGAGGCGAAGAGCTGCTGAACACCATCGAGCAGCTCGGGTTGAGGATCCTCAACCGAGGAACAACCCCAACGTTCGTCGGGAACGGCGTTGCCACACCCAGTGTCGTCGATGTGTCGTTCGCGAGCGGATCCATCGCTCGACCTGACACCTGGGCAGTGGCCCCCGACTCGTTGGCGCGGTTTTATACGGCATCCGACCACCGGTACATCTACTACACCGTCGGGCCGTCCTCCTTGCCCCAACACCAGAACCAGCGACAGCAGCAGCAGCAGCAACAACATCGGCGGCAGCAGCAGCATCAACACCAGCGACGACGTCATCAGCCCATCTCCCATCACCAGGGCAGGAGATGGAAGGCCACGCAGTTCTCGGCCGAGGCGTTCCGAGTGGCACTGCGAGCAGCGAACTTCGAGGAGCGGGCGGTCAACCAGGAGGGGATGGTCGACGCCATGCTAGAGGCATGCGACGAAACGATGGCCCGGGTCACCACGTCGCATCGTGACCCCCATCGAGCCCTCTTCTGGTGGACACCGGAGCTCACGCGCCTGCGCGAGGAGTGTGCAGCCGCTCGGGACCGGATGGTCGCCACGGTCGACCTACAAGAGCGCAGCCTTGCAGCAGCGCACCACCGAACTGCGAGGCGGACAATGGAGAAGGCGATTCGGGCCAGCAAACGAGCGCAGTTCGATGAGCTCATCCAACTGGCGGAGGAGAACGAGTTCGGGGCAGGGTACCGTGCTGTCATGTTTCGGCTCCGTGGCAGCTTCGTGCCACCGGAGACAGACAGAGAGGAGCTGCAGCGCATCTCCGGGGACCTGTTCCCGACTCACCCACCTGTCGACTGGCCGGCAGTGGATGACACCGAAGACGGGCAGTCGCTGACGCCTGTCACTGCGAACGAGCTGCTGGACATCGTGGGAAGCATGGCCAATCGGAAGGCGCCGGGCTTGGACGGGATTCCCAACGCGGCCGTGAGGACAGCGATCAGGGAGTACCCGGAGGTCTTTCGCCGCCTCTATCAGGACTGCCTGGACCGTGGCACGTTTCCTGCGCCGTGGAAGCGGCAGCGCCTGGTGCTGCTGCCAAAGCCAGGCAAACCTCCCGGGGAAAGCTCTTCGTACCGGCCGCTGTGCATGCTCGACGCACTCGGCAAGGTGTTGGAGCGCCTGATCCTGTCCCGACTCAACGGCCACCTAGAGGATCCTGACGCTCCACGACTATCGGAGCACCAGTACGGCTTCCGGAAGGGGCGATCCACCATCAGTGCGATCCAGCGGGTTGTCGAGGCTGGAAGGACGGCCATGTCCTTTCGCCGGACAAACCAGCGAGACAACCGCTGCCTGATGGTGGTTGCCTTGGACGTCCGCAACGCGTTCAACACCGCGTCTTGACAGTCCATCGCCAACGCGTTGCAGGAGAAAGGCGTGCCATCCGCACTTAGGAGAATACTGAGAAGCTACTTCGAGGACCGGCGGCTGATCATCGAGACCAGCGAGGGCCCTGTCGAGCAGCACATCAGCGCGGGAGTTCCGCAAGGGTCCATCTTGGGCCCCACCTTGTGGAACGTGCTGTACGACGGGGTCCTGGGAGTGCCACTGCCACAGGGGACCGAGTTAATCGGCTATGCCGACGACTTGGTCCTGCTCGTCCCGGCGGTGACTCCCGAAGCCGCGGCCTCAAAGGCGGAGTCAGCGATTGCAACGATCAGCAGCAGGATGTCCCATCACCGTCTTGCTCTAGCGCCGGAGAAGACGGAGATGACGGTGATCTCCAGCCTGAAGCGGCCACCGGCAGTGTCCATCAACATCGACGGAGTAGCGGTTCCTGCATCCCGATCCATCCGCTATCTGGGTGTGTGGCTGCAGGACCATCTGTCCTGGCTCCCGCACGTGGAGAAGGCAGCGGCGAAGGCGGAGAAGGTTGCCCAGGCAGTAACACGGCTCCTGCCGAATCACAGCGGCCCGAAATCGTCGCGAGCCCGCCTACTGGCGGCTGTAGCTGACTCCATCCTTCGCTACGGAGCCCCAGTATGGTCGGAAGGCTTGGAAAGACGACAATGCCGCCGGCTTGTCAGTCGAGTACAGCGGAAGACGGCGATTCGGGTCTGCAGGGCGTTCCGGACGGTGCGAGGTGAGACGGCGGTGCTGCTGGCCGGGCTGATCCCAATCTGCCGCCTTATCGACGAAGACAGCCGAGTGTACCACCATCTGCATCAGGAGGACCGGACGGGCACCAGCGAGCAGGTCCGGGCCATCGAACGCGAGCGGACCTACCAGATATGGCAGGCCGAGTGGGACGCGGACGCCGAAAGCGAGGAGGCCAGCCGGTACACGCGTTGGGCACATCGGGTGGTTCCGGACGTCAAAGCCTGGCAGTCACGGAAGCATGGAGACGTGACGTTCCAGTTGGCACAGGTGTTGTCCGGTCACGGATTTTTCCGCGACTACCTGTGCAACATGGGCTTCACGTCGTCCCCGGACTGTCAGCGCTGCCCCGGTGTGGCCGAGACGGCTGAACACGCAGTGTTCCGCTGTCCGCGGTTTGCTGCGGTTCGCGAGGAGCTGTTAGGCGGAACGGATCCGGTGTCTCCCGACACCATCCTCAGCTGTCTCCTGGAGAGCCCCGACCGTTGGAGCCAGGTGTGCGAGGCCGCACAACGCATAACGAACGAGCTCCAGGATGACTGGAACGCTGAGCGGGAGATGCTGGCCGCGCAGGATGGAGAACCATCGCAACGGGACAATTCGGTTGCTATCGCTCGCAATCAGCGGCGGAATGCGGCTCGACGAGCTGCCACAGCCGCACGGCGCGAAGCGGCACGGGGTGGGCGTCCGCCATCGCCACCTCCATCCCCCACGACCGAGGCCCACCGAGCAGCGGTCCGCGAGCGTGTGGCTCGATGGCGAGCCAGACGACGCGAGAGCCACACCAACATCATCGGCAACCTGTTCGGGGAACAGGACTGGATCGACACTAGCAGCGGAAATGAGGAGCAGGACAACTCCTACTCCGGCCTCACGGCGGCCGAAGCTGCGGCAGCCGTGGAGGCGGACACCTCATCGCGCTAGTAGTAGTATCGCGAAAAAGAACTGTGGCCCAGCGGGGCATTTGTGGCAGAGTTTGACGTTGCGTCAAAAGGAAAAGGTTAACAGCAAACGTTAGAGGGGAATTATTTTCCAAAATAAAGAGAAAGGTGCATGCGTGCACGGAAGCGACTATTGATAAAGAACACATCACTCCACCAAAATCCACGCGGGTAAACGGGGTGATGGGAGAGGAGAGGTTTTGGTAATCAATTTATGTAAAATGTACTGAATAAAACAAAACCTTGTTAAAAAAAAAAAAAAAAAAGCCAGTTATCCCTGTGAGTCTGTGTCTGGCAGCCGAAGAGAACGGACCAAATCCACGTCGCTCCGCGTGAAAAAAGTGTCAGTGAGAAAAACTTTTGTTACAGTGATCGGACCTTAGTGGTTTTTAGTATTGGGGGCGGAACCGCCATCCTGAACCCCCCCACCAAGTTTGGTCGCGATATTCGCGGAAACCGCGGAGTTTTTCGCGGATTCGTTTTTAGTGAATTACAAGTGAAGTTCTGAACGGATTTTGATAAACGATACGTCAAAAGACGGGCGCCATCGAGGCGCACCAATTGGTGCAAAAAAATCCGCGGAATTGATGGAGTTCGCGGAGTTATAAGCGTTAAAATTGTGAAAACGGACACCAAAATAACTCTTGTGTTTGTGAATGGATCTTTAATCTGAAACTTTCAAAAGTGAGCGTTTAGTGAGGACTACCGTGGTGCGAAATTTCGTGGTGATCGTGTAAAAACTCGCGAAGTTATTAGCGGACAAAGTTCGGTGCAAAAGGGGGGGACAATTTTTCCACGTGGTAAAATGGCGGCTTTCGGCCGAAAGAACCGGTCCGGCCGTTAATTTCGAAATTTTCGTCCGGGAGTTGTCTCCGGAGGAACACCCGCGTGGAACACCCGGTGGTTTTTGGGTTGTGTCCGCCCTGGCTTCCTGGCTGGTGCCTGGAGGGCCCTCGGTGGCCACTTTGTAAAGGTGCTCCGATCCGGGCGTGCGACATCTCAAACGACGCGTCTCGGTGAGGGGAGTGTGGTGAACACCATCCCACCCACCCACCACCCACCACCCACCACCCACCGCGGAAAAACTCGCGATTTTTCGCGGTGTCGATTTGGACCGCAGGCGAATGCGGATTTGGCCCCATGGACATTGGCCCTGAGTGTGTTAAAGTGCGTGCGCGAAATTTTTCGCGGTTTTCGCGGTTTTCGCGGATTTCGTGGGTGAAAAGTGAAAAAGTGCAATAACTTAGCGAAAAAGTGACCGATCGGGACGGTTTTACGCATTGCGCCCCCGATCCTGGTCCTGAAGGCGTAAACCAAAAATTTCGGCAAAAAGTTCATTAACTTTTGAGTTTTTCGGAGACTATAAAAAGTCGATATTTAAGAAAACTATTGGTCCGATCGGGACGTTCGACCACTCAAAAGTTGCGCGCGTGAAAGACGCTTAAAGTGGTGTATCGAAAAAAAATCGTCGTGGAGTGAAAATATTTTTAAGGAGTGTTAAAAGTGGTTTTTTAACACTTATCTGAAAATATTTGGGAAGTTTGCTAACGAACGATCATAAAAGTGTAATAATAAGGTGCGCGCAAAAAAGACGCTTCGTTTGAGTGCTGGATCGCGTAAATCGGTCCACTGGCGCCAGAGATATTCGACTTTAAAGTGCAGCGTAACGGTGTCGGTGCGTGCGTGTGACCACCACCCGCGGATCGAGCCGCGGTCTTTGTCGCGGGGTGGTGCCGCGAAAGTGGGCGACGAACAATTTCTGCAGCACCCCATCGTGCGGCATATCGACGGACGCGTCTTGGAAAGAGGAGTTCAAAAAACACCCCCCCGACCACCCACCACCCACCCCCGCCCCCGCAGAACGCGAAAAGTGTGGGTGAAAACGGTTTTTCCCGGTTTTCACCCACAAGGAGCGGAGTTAGCGGCTCGGTGTGTTCTACAAAAGTGTGCGGGAGGAAATTCCGCATTTTTTCCACCCCTCGCGAAGGCTCCGGATCAAAAGGGGGAGCAGATACGCGATTTTCGCGGTTTTTCGCGGATTTGATTTTTCTTTCGCACCCCCCCGTGTGGGGGCTCAAACGACGCGCCCCGTCGCCGCGAGTCGGGAGAACACCCCCCCGACCACCCACCACCCACCCCCGCCCCCACAGAGCGCGAAAAGCGTGGGTGAAAACGGTTTTTCGCGGTTTTCACCCACAAGGAGCGGAGTTAGCGGCTCGGGGTGTTCTACAAAAGTGTGCGGGAGGAAATTCCGCATTTTTTGCACCCTCCCCCACGGCCCGGAAACAAAAGGGGGAGCAGATACGGCGGAAAATCGCGATTTTCGCGGTTTTCATTTTTCTTCCGCACCCCCCCAAGTGGGGGCTCAAACAACGTGGCCCGTCGTCGTGAGTCGGGTTAACACCCCCCCGACCCCCCATCACCTCCCCCCGCCCAGCCAGGAGGAAAAAACCCCCCCGCGAGGCGGTTTTTTCGTGTTAGACGTCAGGGGAAATGGAGCAACAGCCGGAGGGACGGGTCCTGCGTTCGCGGACTAGAGCGTCGTCCGTTGCCTCTTCCCTGGATGAGGATAAGGCAAAGGACAAACTGGAAGAACCGTCGAATGACGACATGGATTTGTGCGTCTCCAGCGATGAGGAGGACGTGTTAAACGCCACCGTGGTCCCGAGGGTACTTGTGGAGCGCTGCCAGCCCCCGAGCAAGGAGCAGGCAACAACAGCTGCCCTGCTGGAGCTGCTGTTGGCTCCTCTTGCCACCGGCCCACCAGCCAAACGCAGCCGCGGAGGTCGTCGGGTCCGGCAGATGAAGGAGAAGCGATTGCAGCAGCAACAACAACAACAGTTGCAGCCGCAGCAACAACAACATCAGCAGCCTTCGCAGCAGCAGCAGCAACAAGGGCGGCAGCCACCGACACAGCAGCAACAGCAGCAGCAAGGGCGACAGCGGCAGCAACAGCAGCCGCCGCCAAAGCAGCAGCAACAGCAGCAGGATCGGCAGCTGCAACAACAGCGACAACAGCAGCGGCCGTCACAGCAGCAACAGTTGCAGCAGCGGGATGGACCGTTGTACCGTCCACCACAGTTGCGGCAACAGCAGCAGCAGCAGCAACAGCAGTCCTGGGTGACGGTGGTCAAGGGTCGCCCGCAGCAGCCACCTCGGCAGCAACAGCAGCCACGCAGCCAGCAGCAGCCACAGAGCCAGCAGCAGCCACGCAGCCAGCAGCAGCCTCAACAGCGATCCGCCGGGCAGCAGCAGCAGTGGCATGTGCAGGGCCAGCTGTTGAACCAGCAGCAGCAGCGACGTCGTCCGGCTCGGCGCAGTGTGCGTCCGGACACCATCGAGGTGGCGCCAGCTGAGGGTGTAACCTGGACGCAGGTATACCTGAAGCTCCGCACAGCTCCAGAGCTGCAGGAAGCACGAAAAGACATCGGGATGGGCCGACGAACGGCGCAAGGCCACCTGCGAGTCCCCATCAGCAAGTCAGCCGACAGCGAAGCGCTTGCTGTGCAGATCCAGGATGTCCTCGGCGAAACCGGAGTGGCGCGAGTGCTGACCGAGATGGGTGAGATATTGGTCACCAACGTCGACTCCCTGGCAACACTCGACGATGTGAAGGAGGCAATCCGGGCCAAACTTGGAGTGGCACCGGGCATCACCTTCGCCGACATGTGGGAGTTGAGCGATGGCACGAAACGCGCTCGTGTCCGTCTCCCGCTGGCGAAGGCGCAGCCTCTCCATGATGCTAAGCTGCAGCTGTGCCAGTGTATCAGCGCAGTACGGGAGGTTCCTCGTCGGCCAGTTAGCCAGCGTCGCTGCTTGCGCTGCTTCGAGGTCGGCCACATCGCGCGGGACTGCCGGAGCACGTCCGATCATCGCGGGAAGTGTCTGCGTTGCGGAGACACTGGACACCTTGCAAAATCTTGCTCAGCGGTGCCCAAGTGTCTGAAGTGTGGTGGCCCGCACAGCAGCACACAGGCCTCCGGACAACAACGGAACGTGGACAGTCGACTCATCGGGGGGAGTAGCCGTGGTGGCCACTGGGACGCATCCCATCCAGCGTGTGTGGCGCAGCCCAACGCCTGGATTAGTGGCCGCCCAGATCGGCGGAATAGTCTTCATCAGCTGCTATGCTCCCCCCCGCCTTACCATCGGCGAGTTTGAGCACTTCCTTGAGGCTCTGGAGCTGGAGGCGCTTCCCCACCCTCACGTCGTCGTAGCAGGCGACTTCAATGCCTGGCACGAGGAGTGGGGAAGTGCGCGCAACACCACGCGAGGCGAAGAGCTGCTGAACACCATCGAGCAGCTCGGGTTGAGGATCCTCAACCGAGGAACAACCCCAACGTTCGTCGGGAACGGCGTTGCCACACCCAGTGTCGTCGATGTGTCGTTCGCGAGCGGATCCATCGCTCGACCTGACACCTGGGCAGTGGCCCCCGACTCGTTGGCGCGGTTTTATACGGCATCCGACCACCGGTACATCTACTACACCGTCGGGCCGTCCTCCTTGCCCCAACACCAGAACCAGCGACAGCAGCAGCAGCAGCAACAACATCGGCGGCAGCAGCAGCATCAACACCAGCGACGACGTCATCAGCCCATCTCCCATCACCAGGGCAGGAGATGGAAGGCCACGCAGTTCTCGGCCGAGGCGTTCCGAGTGGCACTGCGAGCAGCGAACTTCGAGGAGCGGGCGGTCAACCAGGAGGGGATGGTCGACGCCATGCTAGAGGCATGCGACGAAACGATGGCCCGGGTCACCACGTCGCATCGTGACCCCCATCGAGCCCTCTTCTGGTGGACACCGGAGCTCACGCGCCTGCGCGAGGAGTGTGCAGCCGCTCGGGACCGGATGGTCGCCACGGTCGACCTACAAGAGCGCAGCCTTGCAGCAGCGCACCACCGAACTGCGAGGCGGACAATGGAGAAGGCGATTCGGGCCAGCAAACGAGCGCAGTTCGATGAGCTCATCCAACTGGCGGAGGAGAACGAGTTCGGGGCAGGGTACCGTGCTGTCATGTTTCGGCTCCGTGGCAGCTTCGTGCCACCGGAGACAGACAGAGAGGAGCTGCAGCGCATCTCCGGGGACCTGTTCCCGACTCACCCACCTGTCGACTGGCCGGCAGTGGATGACACCGAAGACGGGCAGTCGCTGACGCCTGTCACTGCGAACGAGCTGCTGGACATCGTGGGAAGCATGGCCAATCGGAAGGCGCCGGGCTTGGACGGGATTCCCAACGCGGCCGTGAGGACAGCGATCAGGGAGTACCCGGAGGTCTTTCGCCGCCTCTATCAGGACTGCCTGGACCGTGGCACGTTTCCTGCGCCGTGGAAGCGGCAGCGCCTGGTGCTGCTGCCAAAGCCAGGCAAACCTCCCGGGGAAAGCTCTTCGTACCGGCCGCTGTGCATGCTCGACGCACTCGGCAAGGTGTTGGAGCGCCTGATCCTGTCCCGACTCAACGGCCACCTAGAGGATCCTGACGCTCCACGACTATCGGAGCACCAGTACGGCTTCCGGAAGGGGCGATCCACCATCAGTGCGATCCAGCGGGTTGTCGAGGCTGGAAGGACGGCCATGTCCTTTCGCCGGACAAACCAGCGAGACAACCGCTGCCTGATGGTGGTTGCCTTGGACGTCCGCAACGCGTTCAACACCGCGTCTTGACAGTCCATCGCCAACGCGTTGCAGGAGAAAGGCGTGCCATCCGCACTTAGGAGAATACTGAGAAGCTACTTCGAGGACCGGCGGCTGATCATCGAGACCAGCGAGGGCCCTGTCGAGCAGCACATCAGCGCGGGAGTTCCGCAAGGGTCCATCTTGGGCCCCACCTTGTGGAACGTGCTGTACGACGGGGTCCTGGGAGTGCCACTGCCACAGGGGACCGAGTTAATCGGCTATGCCGACGACTTGGTCCTGCTCGTCCCGGCGGTGACTCCCGAAGCCGCGGCCTCAAAGGCGGAGTCAGCGATTGCAACGATCAGCAGCAGGATGTCCCATCACCGTCTTGCTCTAGCGCCGGAGAAGACGGAGATGACGGTGATCTCCAGCCTGAAGCGGCCACCGGCAGTGTCCATCAACATCGACGGAGTAGCGGTTCCTGCATCCCGATCCATCCGCTATCTGGGTGTGTGGCTGCAGGACCATCTGTCCTGGCTCCCGCACGTGGAGAAGGCAGCGGCGAAGGCGGAGAAGGTTGCCCAGGCAGTAACACGGTTCCTGCCGAATCACAGCGGCCCGAAATCGTCGCGAGCCCGCCTACTGGCGGCTGTAGCTGACTCCATCCTTCGCTACGGAGCCCCAGTATGGTCGGAAGGCTTGGAAAGACGACAATGCCGCCGGCTTGTCAGTCGAGTACAGCGGAAGACGGCGATTCGGGTCTGCAGGGCGTTCCGGACGGTGCGAGGTGAGACGGCGGTGCTGCTGGCCGGGCTGATCCCAATCTGCCGCCTTATCGACGAAGACAGCCGAGTGTACCACCATCTGCATCAGGAGGACCGGACGGGCACCAGCGAGCAGGTCCGGGCCATCGAACGCGAGCGGACCTACCAGATATGGCAGGCCGAGTGGGACGCGGACGCCGAAAGCGAGGAGGCCAGCCGGTACACGCGTTGGGCACATCGGGTGGTTCCGGACGTCAAAGCCTGGCAGTCACGGAAGCATGGAGACGTGACGTTCCAGTTGGCACAGGTGTTGTCCGGTCACGGATTTTTCCGCGACTACCTGTGCAACATGGGCTTCACGTCGTCCCCGGACTGTCAGCGCTGCCCCGGTGTGGCCGAGACGGCTGAACACGCAGTGTTCCGCTGTCCGCGGTTTGCTGCGGTTCGCGAGGAGCTGTTAGGCGGAACGGATCCGGTGTCTCCCGACACCATCCTCAGCTGTCTCCTGGAGAGCCCCGACCGTTGGAGCCAGGTGTGCGAGGCCGCACAACGCATAACGAACGAGCTCCAGGATGACTGGAACGCTGAGCGGGAGATGCTGGCCGCGCAGGATGGAGAACCATCGCAACGGGACAATTCGGTTGCTATCGCTCGCAATCAGCGGCGGAATGCGGCTCGACGAGCTGCCACAGCCGCACGGCGCGAAGCGGCACGGGGTGGGCGTCCGCCATCGCCACCTCCATCCCCCACGACCGAGGCCCGCCGAGCAGCGGTCCGCGAGCGTGTGGCTCGATGGCGAGCCAGACGACGCGAGAGCCACACCAACATCATCGGCAACCTGTTCGGGGAACAGGACTGGGTCGAAACTAGCAGCGGAAATGAGGAGCAGGACAACTCCTACTCCGGCCTCACGGCGGCCGAAGCTGCGGCAGCCGTGGAGGCGGACACCTCATCGCGCTAGTAGTAGTATCGCGAAAAAGAACTGTGGCCCAGCGGGGCATTTGTGGCAGAGTTTGACGTTGCGTCAAAAGGAAAAGGTTAACAGCAAACGTTAGAGGGGAATTATTTTCCAAAATAAAGAGAAAGGTGCATGCGTGCACGGAAGCGACTATTGATAAAGAACACATCACTCCACCAAAATCCACGCGGGTAAACGGGGTGATGGGAGAGGAGAGGTTTTGGTAATCAATTTATGTAAAATGTACTGAATAAAACAAAACCTTGTTAAAAAAAAAAAAAAAAAAAGCCAGTTATCCCTGTGAGTCTGTGTCTGGCAGCCGAAGAGAACGGACCAAATCCACGTCGCTCCGCGTGAAAAAAGTGTCAGTGAGAAAAACTTTTGTTACAGTGATCGGACCTTAGTGGTTTTTAGTATTGGGGGCGGAACCGCCATCCTGAACCCCCCCACCAAGTTTGGTCGCGATATTCGCGGAAACCGCGGAGTTTTTCGCGGATTCGTTTTTAGTGAATTACAAGTGAAGTTCTGAACGGATTTTGATAAACGATACGTCAAAAGACGGGCGCCATCGAGGCGCACCAATTGGTGCAAAAAAATCCGCGGAATTGATGGAGTTCGCGGAGTTATAAGCGTTAAAAGTGTGAAAACGGACACCAAAATAACTCTTGTGTTTGTGAATGGATCTTTAATCTGAAACTTTCAAAAGTGAGCGTTTAGTGAGGACTACCGTGGTGCGAAATTTCGTGGTGATCGTGTAAAAACTCGCGAAGTTATTAGCGGACAAAGTTCGGTGCAAAAGGGGGGGACAATTTTTCCACGTGGTAAAATGGCGGCTTTCGGCCGAAAGAACCGGTCCGGCCGTTAATTTCGAAATTTTCGTCCGGGAGTTGTCTCCGGAGGAACACCCGCGTGGAACACCCGGTGGTTTTTGGGTTGTGTCCGCCCTGGCTTCCTGGCTGGTGCCTGGAGGGCTCTCGGTGGCCACTTTGTAAAGGTGCTCCGATCCGGGCGTGCGACATCTCAAACGACGCGTCTCGGTGAGGGGAGTGTGGTGAACACCATCCCACCCACCCACCACCCACCACCCACCACCCACCGCGGAAAAACTCGCGATTTTTCGCGGTGTCGATTTGGACCGCAGGCGAATGCGGATTTGGCCCCATGGACATTGGCCCTGAGTGTGTTAAAGTGCGTGCGCGAAATTTTTCGCGGTTTTCGCGGTTTTCGCGGATTTCGTGGGTGAAAAGTGAAAAAGTGCAATAACTTAGCGAAAAAGTGACCGATCGGGACGGTTTTACGCATTGCGCCCCCGATCCTGGTCCTGAAGGCGTAAACCAAAAATTTCGGCAAAAAGTTCATTAACTTTTGAGTTTTTCGGAGACTATAAAAAGTCGATATTTAAGAAAACTATTGGTCCGATCGGGACGTTCGACCACTCAAAAGTTGCGCGCGTGAAAGACGCTTAAAGTGGTGTATCGAAAAAAAATCGTCGTGGAGTGAAAATATTTTTAAGGAGTGTTAAAAGTGGTTTTTTAACACTTATCTGAAAATATTTGGGAAGTTTGCTAACGAACGATCATAAAAGTGTAATAATAAGGTGCGCGCAAAAAAGACGCTTCGTTTGAGTGCTGGATCGCGTAAATCGGTCCACTGGCGCCAGAGATATTCGACTTTAAAGTGCAGCGTAACGGTGTCGGTGCGTGCGTGTGACCACCACCCGCGGATCGAGCCGCGGTCTTTGTCGCGGGGTGGTGCCGCGAAAGTGGGCGACGAACAATTTCTGCAGCACCCCATCGTGCGGCATATCGACGGACGCGTCTTGGAAAGAGGAGTTCAAAAAACACCCCCCCGACCACCCACCACCCACCCCCGCCCCCGCAGAACGCGAAAAGTGTGGGTGAAAACGGTTTTTCCCGGTTTTCACCCACAAGGAGCGGAGTTAGCGGCTCGGTGTGTTCTACAAAAGTGTGCGGGAGGAAATTCCGCATTTTTTCCACCCCTCGCGAAGGCTCCGGATCAAAAGGGGGAGCAGATACGCGATTTTCGCGGTTTTTCGCGGATTTGATTTTTCTTTCGCACCCCCCCGTGTGGGGGCTCAAACGACGCGCCCCGTCGCCGCGAGTCGGGAGAACACCCCCCCGACCACCCACCACCCACCCCCGCCCCCACAGAGCGCGAAAAGCGTGGGTGAAAACGGTTTTTCGCGGTTTTCACCCACAAGGAGCGGAGTTAGCGGCTCGGGGTGTTCTACAAAAGTGTGCGGGAGGAAATTCCGCATTTTTTGCACCCTCCCCCACGGCCCGGAAACAAAAGGGGGAGCAGATACGGCGGAAAATCGCGATTTTCGCGGTTTTCATTTTTCTTCCGCACCCCCCCAAGTGGGGGCTCAAACAACGTGGCCCGTCGTCGTGAGTCGGGTTAACACCCCCCCGACCCCCCATCACCTCCCCCCGCCCAGCCAGGAGGAAAAAACCCCCCCGCGAGGCGGTTTTTTCGTGTTAGACGTCAGGGGAAATGGAGCAACAGCCGGAGGGACGGGTCCTGCGTTCGCGGACTAGAGCGTCGTCCGTTGCCTCTTCCCTGGATGAGGATAAGGCAAAGGACAAACTGGAAGAACCGTCGAATGACGACATGGATTTGTGCGTCTCCAGCGATGAGGAGGACGTGTTAAACGCCACCGTGGTCCCGAGGGTACTTGTGGAGCGCTGCCAGCCCCCGAGCAAGGAGCAGGCAACAACAGCTGCCCTGCTGGAGCTGCTGTTGGCTCCTCTTGCCACCGGCCCACCAGCCAAACGCAGCCGCGGAGGTCGTCGGGTCCGGCAGATGAAGGAGAAGCGATTGCAGCAGCAACAACAACAACAGTTGCAGCCGCAGCAACAACAACATCAGCAGCCTTCGCAGCAGCAGCAGCAACAAGGGCGGCAGCCACCGACACAGCAGCAACAGCAGCAGCAAGGGCGACAGCGGCAGCAACAGCAGCCGCCGCCAAAGCAGCAGCAACAGCAGCAGGATCGGCAGCTGCAACAACAGCGACAACAGCAGCGGCCGTCACAGCAGCAACAGTTGCAGCAGCGGGATGGACCGTTGTACCGTCCACCACAGTTGCGGCAACAGCAGCAGCAGCAGCAACAGCAGTCCTGGGTGACGGTGGTCAAGGGTCGCCCGCAGCAGCCACCTCGGCAGCAACAGCAGCCACGCAGCCAGCAGCAGCCACAGAGCCAGCAGCAGCCACGCAGCCAGCAGCAGCCTCAACAGCGATCCGCCGGGCAGCAGCAGCAGTGGCATGTGCAGGGCCAGCTGTTGAACCAGCAGCAGCAGCGACGTCGTCCGGCTCGGCGCAGTGTGCGTCCGGACACCATCGAGGTGGCGCCAGCTGAGGGTGTAACCTGGACGCAGGTATACCTGAAGCTCCGCACAGCTCCAGAGCTGCAGGAAGCACGAAAAGACATCGGGATGGGCCGACGAACGGCGCAAGGCCACCTGCGAGTCCCCATCAGCAAGTCAGCCGACAGCGAAGCGCTTGCTGTGCAGATCCAGGATGTCCTCGGCGAAACCGGAGTGGCGCGAGTGCTGACCGAGATGGGTGAGATATTGGTCACCAACGTCGACTCCCTGGCAACACTCGACGATGTGAAGGAGGCAATCCGGGCCAAACTTGGAGTGGCACCGGGCATCACCTTCGCCGACATGTGGGAGTTGAGCGATGGCACGAAACGCGCTCGTGTCCGTCTCCCGCTGGCGAAGGCGCAGCCTCTCCATGATGCTAAGCTGCAGCTGTGCCAGTGTATCAGCGCAGTACGGGAGGTTCCTCGTCGGCCAGTTAGCCAGCGTCGCTGCTTGCGCTGCTTCGAGGTCGGCCACATCGCGCGGGACTGCCGGAGCACGTCCGATCATCGCGGGAAGTGTCTGCGTTGCGGAGACACTGGACACCTTGCAAAATCTTGCTCAGCGGTGCCCAAGTGTCTGAAGTGTGGTGGCCCGCACAGCATTGGCCACCAAAGCTGTGAACAGTTGCCGGCACCGTGCGTGTGAGGCAGCAACTGCGGGTGTTGCAGGCGAACCTGGGCGGTGGACGCACTGCTCAGGAGATCGTCCTGCAGACCGCTCGGACGGAGCGGATCGACGTGCTGCTGCTTTCGGAGGTGTACCGGCCTCCGGACAACAACGGAACGTGGACAGTCGACTCATCGGGGGGAGTAGCCGTGGTGGCCACTGGGACGCATCCCATCCAGCGTGTGTGGCGCAGCCCAACGCCTGGATTAGTGGCCGCCCAGATCGGCGGAATAGTCTTCATCAGCTGCTATGCTCCCCCCCGCCTTACCATCGGCGAGTTTGAGCACTTCCTTGAAGCTCTGGAGCTGGAGGCGCTTCCCCACCCTCACGTCGTCGTAGCAGGCGACTTCAATGCCTGGCACGAGGAGTGGGGAAGTGCGCGCAACACCACGCGAGGCGAAGAGCTGCTGAACACCATCGAGCAGCTCGGGTTGAGGATCCTCAACCGAGGAACAACCCCAACGTTCGTCGGGAACGGCGTTGCCACACCCAGTGTCGTCGATGTGTCGTTCGCGAGCGGATCCATCGCTCGACCTGACACCTGGGCAGTGGCCCCCGACTCGTTGGCGCGGTTTTATACGGCATCCGACCACCGGTACATCTACTACACCGTCGGGCCGTCCTCCTTGCCCCAACACCAGAACCAGCGACAGCAGCAGCAGCAGCAACAACATCGGCGGCAGCAGCAGCATCAACACCAGCGACGACGTCATCAGCCCATCTCCCATCACCAGGGCAGGAGATGGAAGGCCACGCAGTTCTCGGCCGAGGCGTTCCGAGTGGCACTGCGAGCAGCGAACTTCGAGGAGCGGGCGGTCAACCAGGAGGGGATGGTCGACGCCATGCTAGAGGCATGCGACGAAACGATGGCCCGGGTCACCACGTCGCATCGTGACCCCCATCGAGCCCTCTTCTGGTGGACACCGGAGCTCACGCGCCTGCGCGAGGAGTGTGCAGCCGCTCGGGACCGGATGGTCGCCACGGTCGACCTACAAGAGCGCAGCCTTGCAGCAGCGCACCACCGAACTGCGAGGCGGACAATGGAGAAGGCGATTCGGGCCAGCAAACGAGCGCAGTTCGATGAGCTCATCCAACTGGCGGAGGAGAACGAGTTCGGGGCAGGGTACCGTGCTGTCATGTTTCGGCTCCGTGGCAGCTTCGTGCCACCGGAGACAGACAGAGAGGAGCTGCAGCGCATCTCCGGGGACCTGTTCCCGACTCACCCACCTGTCGACTGGCCGGCAGTGGATGACACCGAAGACGGGCAGTCGCTGACGCCTGTCACTGCGAACGAGCTGCTGGACATCGTGGGAAGCATGGCCAATCGGAAGGCGCCGGGCTTGGACGGGATTCCCAACGCGGCCGTGAGGACAGCGATCAGGGAGTACCCGGAGGTCTTTCGCCGCCTCTATCAGGACTGCCTGGACCGTGGCACGTTTCCTGCGCCGTGGAAGCGGCAGCGCCTGGTGCTGCTGCCAAAGCCAGGCAAACCTCCCGGGGAAAGCTCTTCGTACCGGCCGCTGTGCATGCTCGACGCACTCGGCAAGGTGTTGGAGCGCCTGATCCTGTCCCGACTCAACGGCCACCTAGAGGATCCTGACGCTCCACGACTATCGGAGCACCAGTACGGCTTCCGGAAGGGGCGATCCACCATCAGTGCGATCCAGCGGGTTGTCGAGGCTGGAAGGACGGCCATGTCCTTTCGCCGGACAAACCAGCGAGACAACCGCTGCCTGATGGTGGTTGCCTTGGACGTCCGCAACGCGTTCAACACCGCGTCTTGACAGTCCATCGCCAACGCGTTGCAGGAGAAAGGCGTGCCATCCGCACTTAGGAGAATACTGAGAAGCTACTTCGAGGACCGGCGGCTGATCATCGAGACCAGCGAGGGCCCTGTCGAGCAGCACATCAGCGCGGGAGTTCCGCAAGGGTCCATCTTGGGCCCCACCTTGTGGAACGTGCTGTACGACGGGGTCCTGGGAGTGCCACTGCCACAGGGGACCGAGTTAATCGGCTATGCCGACGACTTGGTCCTGCTCGTCCCGGCGGTGACTCCCGAAGCCGCGGCCTCAAAGGCGGAGTCAGCGATTGCAACGATCAGCAGCAGGATGTCCCATCACCGTCTTGCTCTAGCGCCGGAGAAGACGGAGATGACGGTGATCTCCAGCCTGAAGCGGCCACCGGCAGTGTCCATCAACATCGACGGAGTAGCGGTTCCTGCATCCCGATCCATCCGCTATCTGGGTGTGTGGCTGCAGGACCATCTGTCCTGGCTCCCGCACGTGGAGAAGGCAGCGGCGAAGGCGGTTCTCCGAAGGCGGTTGCCCAGGCAGTAACACGGCTCCTGCCGAATCACAGCGGCCCGAAATCGTCGCGAGCCCGCCTACTGGCGGCTGTAGCTGACTCCATCCTTCGCTACGGAGCCCCAGTATGGTCGGAAGGCTTGGAAAGACGACAATGCCGCCGGCTTGTCAGTCGAGTACAGCGGAAGACGGCGATTCGGGTCTGCAGGGCGTTCCGGACGGTGCGAGGTGAGACGGCGGTGCTGCTGGCCGGGCTGATCCCAATCTGCCGCCTTATCGACGAAGACAGCCGAGTGTACCACCATCTGCATCAGGAGGACCGGACGGGCACCAGCGAGCAGGTCCGGGCCATCGAACGCGAGCGGACCTACCAGATATGGCAGGCCGAGTGGGACGCGGACGCCGAAAGCGAGGAGGCCAGCCGGTACACGCGTTGGGCACATCGGGTGGTTCCGGACGTCAAAGCCTGGCAGTCACGGAAGCATGGAGACGTGACGTTCCAGTTGGCACAGGTGTTGTCCGGTCACGGATTTTTCCGCGACTACCTGTGCAACATGGGCTTCACGTCGTCCCCGGACTGTCAGCGCTGCCCCGGTGTGGCCGAGACGGCTGAACACGCAGTGTTCCGCTGTCCGCGGTTTGCTGCGGTTCGCGAGGAGCTGTTAGGCGGAACGGATCCGGTGTCTCCCGACACCATCCTCAGCTGTCTCCTGGAGAGCCCCGACCGTTGGAGCCAGGTGTGCGAGGCCGCACAACGCATAACGAACGAGCTCCAGGATGACTGGAACGCTGAGCGGGAGATGCTGGCCGCGCAGGATGGAGAACCATCGCAACGGGACAATTCGGTTGCTATCGCTCGCAATCAGCGGCGGAATGCGGCTCGACGAGCTGCCACAGCCGCACGGCGCGAAGCGGCACGGGGTGGGCGTCCGCCATCGCCACCTCCATCCCCCACGACCGAGGCCCGCCGAGCAGCGGTCCGCGAGCGTGTGGCTCGATGGCGAGCCAGACGACGCGAGAGCCACACCAACATCATCGGCAACCTGTTCGGGGAACAGGACTGGGTCGAAACTAGCAGCGGAAATGAGGAGCAGGACAACTCCTACTCCGGCCTCACGGCGGCCGAAGCTGCGGCAGCCGTGGAGGCGGACACCTCATCGCGCTAGTAGTAGTATCGCGAAAAAGAACTGTGGCCCAGCGGGGCATTTGTGGCAGAGTTTGACGTTGCGTCAAAAGGAAAAGGTTAACAGCAAACGTTAGAGGGGAATTATTTTCCAAAATAAAGAGAAAGGTGCATGCGTGCACGGAAGCGACTATTGATAAAGAACACATCACTCCACCAAAATCCACGCGGGTAAACGGGGTGATGGGAGAGGAGAGGTTTTGGTAATCAATTTATGTAAAATGTACTGAATAAAACAAAACCTTGTTAAAAAAAAAAAAAAAAAAAAGCCAGTTATCCCTGTGAGTCTGTGTCTGGCAGCCGAAGAGAACGGACCAAATCCACGTCGCTCCGCGTGAAAAAAGTGTCAGTGAGAAAAACTTTTGTTACAGTGATCGGACCTTAGTGGTTTTTAGTATTGGGGGCGGAACCGCCATCCTGAACCCCCCCACCAAGTTTGGTCGCGATATTCGCGGAAACCGCGGAGTTTTTCGCGGATTCGTTTTTAGTGAATTACAAGTGAAGTTCTGAACGGATTTTGATAAACGATACGTCAAAAGACGGGCGCCATCGAGGCGCACCAATTGGTGCAAAAAAATCCGCGGAATTGATGGAGTTCGCGGAGTTATAAGCGTTAAAAGTGTGAAAACGGACACCAAAATAACTCTTGTGTTTGTGAATGGATCTTTAATCTGAAACTTTCAAAAGTGAGCGTTTAGTGAGGACTACCGTGGTGCGAAATTTCGTGGTGATCGTGTAAAAACTCGCGAAGTTATTAGCGGACAAAGTTCGGTGCAAAAGGGGGGGACAATTTTTCCACGTGGTAAAATGGCGGCTTTCGGCCGAAAGAACCGGTCCGGCCGTTAATTTCGAAATTTTCGTCCGGGAGTTGTCTCCGGAGGAACACCCGCGTGGAACACCCGGTGGTTTTTGGGTTGTGTCCGCCCTGGCTTCCTGGCTGGTGCCTGGAGGGCCCTCGGTGGCCACTTTGTAAAGGTGCTCCGATCCGGGCGTGCGACATCTCAAACGACGCGTCTCGGTGAGGGGAGTGTGGTGAACACCATCCCACCCACCCACCACCCACCACCCACCACCCACCGCGGAAAAACTCGCGATTTTTCGCGGTGTCGATTTGGACCGCAGGCGAATGCGGATTTGGCCCCATGGACATTGGCCCTGAGTGTGTTAAAGTGCGTGCGCGAAATTTTTCGCGGTTTTCGCGGTTTTCGCGGATTTCGTGGGTGAAAAGTGAAAAAGTGCAATAACTTAGCGAAAAAGTGACCGATCGGGACGGTTTTACGCATTGCGCCCCCGATCCTGGTCCTGAAGGCGTAAACCAAAAATTTCGGCAAAAAGTTCATTAACTTTTGAGTTTTTCGGAGACTATAAAAAGTCGATATTTAAGAAAACTATTGGTCCGATCGGGACGTTCGACCACTCAAAAGTTGCGCGCGTGAAAGACGCTTAAAGTGGTGTATCGAAAAAAAATCGTCGTGGAGTGAAAATATTTTTAAGGAGTGTTAAAAGTGGTTTTTTAACACTTATCTGAAAATATTTGGGAAGTTTGCTAACGAACGATCATAAAAGTGTAATAATAAGGTGCGCGCAAAAAAGACGCTTCGTTTGAGTGCTGGATCGCGTAAATCGGTCCACTGGCGCCAGAGATATTCGACTTTAAAGTGCAGCGTAACGGTGTCGGTGCGTGCGTGTGACCACCACCCGCGGATCGAGCCGCGGTCTTTGTCGCGGGGTGGTGCCGCGAAAGTGGGCGACGAACAATTTCTGCAGCACCCCATCGTGCGGCATATCGACGGACGCGTCTTGGAAAGAGGAGTTCAAAAAACACCCCCCGGACCACCCACCACCCACCCCCGCCCCCGCAGAACGCGAAAAGTGTGGGTGAAAACGGTTTTTCCCGGTTTTCACCCACAAGGAGCGGAGTTAGCGGCTCGGTGTGTTCTACAAAAGTGTGCGGGAGGAAATTCCGCATTTTTTCCACCCCTCGCGAAGGCTCCGGATCAAAAGGGGGAGCAGATACGCGATTTTCGCGGTTTTTCGCGGATTTGATTTTTCTTTCGCACCCCCCCGTGTGGGGGCTCAAACGACGCGCCCCGTCGCCGCGAGTCGGGAGAACACCCCCCCGACCACCCACCACCCACCCCCGCCCCCACAGAGCGCGAAAAGCGTGGGTGAAAACGGTTTTTCGCGGTTTTCACCCACAAGGAGCGGAGTTAGCGGCTCGGGGTGTTCTACAAAAGTGTGCGGGAGGAAATTCCGCATTTTTTGCACCCTCCCCCACGGCCCGGAAACAAAAGGGGGAGCAGATACGGCGGAAAATCGCGATTTTCGCGGTTTTCATTTTTCTTCCGCACCCCCCCAAGTGGGGGCTCAAACAACGTGGCCCGTCGTCGTGAGTCGGGTTAACACCCCCCGACCCCCCATCACCTCCCCCCGCCCAGCCAGGAGGAAAAAACCCCCCCGCGAGGCGGTTTTTTCGTGTTAGACGTCAGGGGAAATGGAGCAACAGCCGGAGGGACGGGTCCTGCGTTCGCGGACTAGAGCGTCGTCCGTTGCCTCTTCCCTGGATGAGGATAAGGCAAAGGACAAACTGGAAGAACCGTCGAATGACGACATGGATTTGTGCGTCTCCAGCGATGAGGAGGACGTGTTAAACGCCACCGTGGTCCCGAGGGTACTTGTGGAGCGCTGCCAGCCCCCGAGCAAGGAGCAGGCAACAACAGCTGCCCTGCTGGAGCAGCTCAAGAAGCGGGACGAACAGGTGGCCAGCATGCAGGCGAATTTGGATCGCCTGACAGCTCAAATTGCGCAGCTGATAGCGGAGCTATCAAGCACGCGCAAGGAGCTCAACCTGTATCGTGAAGGCACGCAGGCGGTCCTGTCGATGCAGACGGCGGAACAAAATGCTCCGGCAGCTGCTCCTCTTGCCACCGGCCCACCAGCCAAACGCAGCCGCGGAGGTGGTCGGGTCCGGCAGATGAAGGAGAAGCGATTGCAGCAGCAACAACAACAACAGTTGCAGCCGCAGCAACAACAACATCAGCAGCCTTCGCAGCAGCAGCAGCAACAAGGGCGGCAGCCACCGACACAGCAGCAACAGCAGCAGCAAGGGCGACAGCGGCAGCAACAGCAGCCGCCGCCAAAGCAGCAGCAACAGCAGCAGGATCGGCAGCTGCAACAACAGCGACAACAGCAGCGGCCGTCACAGCAGCAACAGTTGCAGCAGCGGGATGGACCGTTGTACCGTCCACCACAGTTGCGGCAACAGCAGCAGCAGCAGCAACAGCAGTCCTGGGTGACGGTGGTCAAGGGTCGCCCGCAGCAGCCACCTCGGCAGCAACAGCAGCCACGCAGCCAGCAGCAGCCACAGAGCCAGCAGCAGCCACGCAGCCAGCAGCAGCCTCAACAGCGATCCGCCGGGCAGCAGCAGCAGTGGCATGTGCAGGGCCAGCTGTTGAACCAGCAGCAGCAGCGACGTCGTCCGGCTCGGCGCAGTGTGCGTCCGGACACCATCGAGGTGGCGCCAGCTGAGGGTGTAACCTGGACGCAGGTATACCTGAAGCTCCGCACAGCTCCAGAGCTGCAGGAAGCACGAAAAGACATCGGGATGGGCCGACGAACGGCGCAAGGCCACCTGCGAGTCCCCATCAGCAAGTCAGCCGACAGCGAAGCGCTTGCTGTGCAGATCCAGGATGTCCTCGGCGAAACCGGAGTGGCGCGAGTGCTGACCGAGATGGGTGAGATATTGGTCACCAACGTCGACTCCCTGGCAACACTCGACGATGTGAAGGAGGCAATCCGGGCCAAACTTGGAGTGGCACCGGGCATCACCTTCGCCGACATGTGGGAGTTGAGCGATGGCACGAAACGCGCTCGTGTCCGTCTCCCGCTGGCGAAGGCGCAGCCTCTCCATGATGCTAAGCTGCAGCTGTGCCAGTGTATCAGCGCAGTACGGGAGGTTCCTCGTCGGCCAGTTAGCCAGCGTCGCTGCTTGCGCTGCTTCGAGGTCGGCCACATCGCGCGGGACTGCCGGAGCACGTCCGATCATCGCGGGAAGTGTCTGCGTTGCGGAGACACTGGACACCTTGCAAAATCTTGCTCAGCGGTGCCCAAGTGTCTGAAGTGTGGTGGCCCGCACAGCATTGGCCACCAAAGCTGTGAACAGTTGCCGGCACCGTGCGTGTGAGGCAGCAACTGCGGGTGTTGCAGGCGAACCTGGGTGGTGGACGCACTGCTCAGGAGATCGTCCTGCAGACCGCTCGGACGGAGCGGATCGACGTGCTGCTGCTTTCGGAGGTGTACCGGCCTCCGGACAACAACGGAACGTGGACAGTCGACTCATCGGGGGGAGTAGCCGTGGTGGCCACTGGGACGCATCCCATCCAGCGTGTGTGGCGCAGCCCAACGCCTGGATTAGTGGCCGCCCAGATCGGCGGAATAGTCTTCATCAGCTGCTATGCTCCCCCCCGCCTTACCATCGGCGAGTTTGAGCACTTCCTTGAAGCTCTGGAGCTGGAGGCGCTTCCCCACCCTCACGTCGTCGTAGCAGGCGACTTCAATGCCTGGCACGAGGAGTGGGGAAGTGCGCGCAACACCACGCGAGGCGAAGAGCTGCTGAACACCATCGAGCAGCTCGGGTTGAGGATCCTCAACCGAGGAACAACCCCAACGTTCGTCGGGAACGGCGTTGCCACACCCAGTGTCGTCGATGTGTCGTTCGCGAGCGGATCCATCGCTCGACCTGACACCTGGGCAGTGGCCCCCGACTCGTTGGCGCGGTTTTATACGGCATCCGACCACCGGTACATCTACTACACCGTCGGGCCGTCCTCCTTGCCCCAACACCAGAACCAGCGACAGCAGCAGCAGCAGCAACACCAGCGACGACGTCATCAGCCCATCTCCCATCACCAGGGCAGGAGATGGAAGGCCACGCAGTTCTCGGCCGAGGCGTTCCGAGTGGCACTGCGAGCAGCGAACTTCGAGGAGCGGGCGGTCAACCAGGAGGGGATGGTCGACGCCATGCTAGAGGCATGCGACGAAACGATGGCCCGGGTCACCACGTCGCATCGTGACCCCCATCGAGCCCTCTTCTGGTGGACACCGGAGCTCACGCGCCTGCGCGAGGAGTGTGCAGCCGCTCGGGACCGGATGGTCGCCACGGTCGACCTACAAGAGCGCAGCCTTGCAGCAGCGCACCACCGAACTGCGAGGCGGACAATGGAGAAGGCGATTCGGGCCAGCAAACGAGCGCAGTTCGATGAGCTCATCCAACTGGCGGAGGAGAACGAGTTCGGGGCAGGGTACCGTGCTGTCATGTCTCGGCTCCGTGGCAGCTTCGTGCCACCGGAGACAGACAGAGAGGAGCTGCAGCGCATCTCCGGGGACCTGTTCCCGACTCACCCACCTGTCGACTGGCCGGCAGTGGATGACACCGAAGACGGGCAGTCGCTGACGCCTGTCACTGCGAACGAGCTGCTGGACATCGTGGGAAGCATGGCCAATCGGAAGGCGCCGGGCTTGGACGGGATTCCCAACGCGGCCGTGAGGACAGCGATCAGGGAGTACCCGGAGGTCTTTCGCCGCCTCTATCAGGACTGCCTGGACCGTGGCACGTTTCCTGCGCCGTGGAAGCGGCAGCGCCTGGTGCTGCTGCCAAAGCCAGGCAAACCTCCCGGGGAAAGCTCTTCGTACCGGCCGCTGTGCATGCTCGACGCACTCGGCAAGGTGTTGGAGCGCCTGATCCTGTCCCGACTCAACGGCCACCTAGAGGATCCTGACGCTCCACGACTATCGGAGCACCAGTACGGCTTCCGGAAGGGGCGATCCACCATCAGTGCGATCCAGCGGGTTGTCGAGGCTGGAAGGACGGCCATGTCCTTTCGCCGGACAAACCAGCGAGACAACCGCTGCCTGATGGTGGTTGCCTTGGACGTCCGCAACGCGTTCAACACCGCGTCTTGGCAGTCCATCGCCAACGCGTTGCAGGAGAAAGGCGTGCCATCCGCACTGAGAAGAATGCTGAGAAGCTACTTCGAGGACCGGCGGCTGATCATCGAGACCAGCGAGGGCCCTGTCGAGCAGCACATCAGCGCGGGAGTTCCGCAAGGGTCCATCTTGGGCCCCACCTTGTGGAACGTGCTGTACGACGGGGTCCTGGGAGTGCCACTGCCACAGGGGACCGAGTTAATCGGCTATGCCGACGACTTGGTCCTGCTCGTCCCGGCGGTGACTCCCGAAGCCGCGGCCTCAAAGGCGGAGTCAGCGATTGCAACGATCAGCAGCTGGATGTCCCATCACCGTCTTGCTCTAGCGCCGGAGAAGACGGAGATGACGGTGATCTCCAGCCTGAAGCGGCCACCGGCAGTGTCCATCAACATCGACGGAGTAGCGGTTCCTGCATCCCGATCCATCCGCTATCTGGGTGTGTGGCTGCAGGACCATCTGTCCTGGCTCCCGCACGTGGAGAAGGCAGCGGCGAAGGCGGAGAAGGTTGCCCAGGCAGTAACACGGCTCCTGCCGAATCACAGCGGCCCGAAATCGTCGCGAGCCCGCCTACTGGCGGCTGTAGCTGACTCCATCCTTCGCTACGGAGCCCCAGTATGGTCGGAAGGCTTGGAAAGACGACAATGCCGCCGGCTTGTCAGTCGAGTACAGCGGAAGACGGCGATTCGGGTCTGCAGGGCGTTCCGGACGGTGCGAGGTGATACGGCGGTGCTGCTGGCTGGGCTGATCCCAATCTGCCGCCTTATCGACGAAGACAGCAGGGTGTACCACCATCTGCATCAGGAGGACCGGACGGGCACCAGCGAGCAGGTCCGGGCCATCGAACGCGAGCGGACCTACCAGATATGGCAGGCCGAGTGGGACGCGGACGCCGAAAGCGAGGAGGCCAGCCGGTACACGCGTTGGGCACATCGGGTGGTTCCGGACGTCAAAGCCTGGCAGTCACGGAAGCATGGAGACGTGACGTTCCAGTTGGCACAGGTGTTGTCCGGTCACGGATTTTTCCGCGACTACCTGTGCAACATGGGCTTCACGTCGTCCCCGGACTGTCAGCGCTGCCCCGGTGTGGCCGAGACGGCTGAACACGCAGTGTTCCGCTGTCCGCGGTTTGCTGCGGTTCGCGAGGAGCTGTTAGGCGGAACGGATCCGGTGTCTCCCGACACCATCCTCAGCTGTCTCCTGGAGAGCCCCGACCGTTGGAGCCAGGTGTGCGAGGCCGCACAACGCATAACGAACGAGCTCCAGGATGACTGGAACGCTGAGCGGGAGATGCTGGCCGCGCAGGATGGAGAACCATCGCAACGGGACAATTCGGTTGCTATCGCTCGCAATCAGCGGCGGAATGCGGCTCGACGAGCTGCCACAGCCGCACGGCGCGAAGCGGCACGGGGTGGGCGTCCGCCATCGCCACCTCCATCCCCCACGACCGAGGCCCGCCGAGCAGCGGTCCGCGAGCGTGTGGCTCGATGGCGAGCCAGACGACGCGAGAGCCACACCAACATCATCGGCAACCTGTTCGGGGAACAGGACTGGGAAACTAGCAGCGGAAATGAGGAGCAGGACAACTCCTACTCCGGCCTCACGGCGGCCGAAGCTGCGGCAGCCGTGGAGGCGGACACCTCATCGCGCTAGTAGTAGTATCGCGAAAAAGAACTGTGGCCCAGCGGGGCATTTGTGGCAGAGTTTGACGTTGCGTCAAAAGGAAAAGGATAACAGCAAACGTTAGAGGGGAATTATTTTCAAAATAAAGGGAAAGGTGCATGCGTGCACGGAAGCGATTATTGATAAAGAACACATCACTCCACCAAAATCCACGCGGGTAAACGGGGTGATGGGAGAGGAGAGGTTTTGGTAATCAATTTATGTAAAATGTACTGAATAAAACAAAACCTTGTTAAAAAAAAAAAAAAAAAAGCCAGTTATCCCTGTGAGTGACATTCGAGCAGTCGAGCTGTTTGGACATGGCGTGTTTTGCTCCGCAGTGAGAACCAAAATTTGTGTGCAAAAATCGTTTAGAGAGACTGGATTTTAGTTATAATCCGTTGTTAAGTGCAAGTTTTAAGTGAATCGAGTGAAAACCGCGTGAAAATCGGTGCGATAATACGGAAAATAAGCAAAAAACATTCCCCATACATTTTGTATGGGGAACTATTTCCGCTATAAAAACGGGCAAAATAGACCTTTTTCGGTGCGGTTTTCGGTGAAAAAGCGAGATTGGACGCCATTTAAGCGATTAAGAGTGATAGACAGTGTTTGCCGGTGAAATTCGGCCCGAAATACGGAGTGGCAAATTTGCGCAAAGAATTACAACAACAACAACAACAACAGTGTGTGTGTATCGTGAGTTTGCGTAAAAATCCGGTCCGATCGGGCCGGAAGTGGACGGAAACGGTAGTTTTTATGCCCGTGATCGTGCTAACGCAAAAAACCGGACGGAAATCGGACGAAAATTGACGAAAAACAACGTGGCAAAAAAGTGCAAGGGGTGCTACCGCCGGAGCACGTGGTTTCGAGCAACGGTGTTTATTAGAAAATCGTTAATAACTTTGCGAGTTTTTATCGGATTCGTGTGCGGTTTTCACCGTTGTGATTGTCTTAACCTGCTTAATAAGATCCAAGCGAAAAAACAGTGAAAAACGCGAAAAAATTTTTTGACATTTTTCGGTGACACCCGAGTGACACATATGACCCCGCTGACGAATTTTCGAAGGTGAGCAGTCCCCCGCAGACAAATTTTCAAATTGACGGTTTTTGCTCGAAAAACTGCTCGAAACTCAAAAAGACGCAGAAAATTCTGGGAAGCTGGGGGGGTCATCGACAGCTCGAATCTGCTCGATTTGGACAGTTTTTGTCGAGCTCGAAACTGCTCGAAACTGCTCGAATTTCCGACTTTTACTGGAAATCGCGGGGAAAAAATCGGGAACGACTGCGAAAAATACGGGAAGGCGTCTGCAAGCAGGGAAACACCCCCCCTGACCACTAAGGCCTGCATGGGTCTCTAAAATGGCGACAACTCGAACATCGCGCCTAAGGGCGGAATCGACGGAGGAAAGGCCGGGGCGGTCTCTTCCGGCTGTAGAGCCGAAGGTCATGCTGACAAGAGCTTCGGTGAAGGCCACGAAGTCGACGAACAATGACATGGTCGAACTGCGGAAGGTGATCGAAGAAACGACCCTCGTAAACGAGCAGCTTCGAACCATGTGTAAAGAGCTGCAGCAAGAGCTTGTGATGCTGCGACAGCGGGCGGAGGCCAATGACAACATGGCCCGCGAGGAACGAAAGCTGGCCCGGGAGGAACTAAAGCTGGCTCAGCAGCGGTTTAATGAAGAGCTGCAATGGAACAAGCAACAGGCTCGCCAGTGGCAAGAGGAGACTCAACGTCTCCGCAAGGAGCTAGAACAGGAGATGGCAAGCCACCAGGAGCTGTTGGCGCAGATGCTTGGTTGTGGCGGCAATCAGGCACTGCAATCGCAGCTGCAGGAGCAGTCGTCTTCTTTGATGAAGCAGCAGCCCCAACGGTTGCAGGAACAACAGCAACGGCCACAACAGACGCAGGGGCCAACGCGTGGCCCTGCTCAGCAGCAACCGCTGCAACAGCAACAACAACAGCAGCAGCAGCGGCCATCCTATGCCAATGTGGCTGCCGAGGCATCTGGTACACAGGCGACGCAGGGTGGCGCATGGACGGTGGTGGGACCCCGCAAGGCACCACCGAAGCCGCAGCAGCAACAACAGCAGCAGCCGGAAAAGCCACGCCCACAACTTGCGCCACGCAAACAGTCGACGAAAAAGAAGCCGGACGCTATAGAGGTGACCCCAGGAGACGGTCAAACGTGGACAGACGTTTACCAGCTAGTCCGCGGCGCACCGTCGTTGGCCGAACACCAGGCGAAGCTCGGTGTGGGACGGCGAACGACGCGGGATCGGCTGGTTATGAACGTAGAGGACGGTGCTAATTCGGAAGCAATTTTTCAACGTGTGCAGGAGGTCTGCGCACAGGCTGCAGCTCCGGCCACCGCCCGCCTGGTGACGGAAATGGTAGAGGTCCGCCTGGAAGAGGTGGACCCTCTAGCGACGGCGACGGACGTGGCGACGGCGATCCAAACATTCACAGAGCAGTCGGTGAAGGAATCCGCCGTGCATTTGGTCAAGGCATGGAATGGCACGCAGACGGCATACGTCCGAATGGCAGTGAAGGCGGCAGCGAAGATTGCGCAGCAGCACGTGAAGGTGCTGCACACTTCGTGCCCAGCTAAGCAGTTGACACCACTGACGCGGGGCCAGCAGCGGTGCTTCAAATGCCTGGAGCACGGACACCTGCGGCACCAATGCCGGAGCGAGGTGGATTGGTCGACGCACTGTATCCGATGCGGCCAACCGGGACACCTGGCCCGAACATGCACGGCAGCGGTCTGCTGCGTGACATGCAAGGGCCCACATCGTGTAGGACATCCGTCCTGCACCCGGAAGGCTGCAAGTGGGCCCTCTTCGGGGTAGATGCATTCGAAGAGGAGGACGAAGATGGGCAATGAAAACAAAGGCCGCTAAGGCGAAAAGAGGCGCGAACGCCCATTAGACTACTAAGAATAACATGGACGAAGGCCGCTAAGGCGAAAAGAGGCGCGAACGCCCATTAGACTACTAAGAATAACATGGACGAAGGCCGCTAAGGCGAAAAGAGGCGCGATCGCCCACTAGAATTAAGTCAAGTAAGGGCAGAGGATTCGTGAAATGGCCGTCAAGGCCAATCAAGGCGCTCAAGCCTATGTAGGCAGCAGGGCCCCCGGCAGTCCATCCCTCGCGGGTAACGACTGCCGGGGGGGAAGTCGCGTTTATGGATCGTATGATTGATTAAATAAACTGCGATATTGTTTAAAAAAAAAAAAAAAAGCCAGTTATCCCTGTCAACATTGGAAACACGCGCTGCCAGGTCCTCGAGTTGGAGCCGCAAAGCGGCCAGGAGAAGCGCTGCTACCGCTGTCTGGAACGCGGGCACGTCGCCACTGCGTGTAAAGGCGTCAACCGACAGGCGGTATGTTTGAAATGCGGATTGGCCGGACATCAGGCCAAGCAGTGTGATGCCGCGCCGAAGTGCATCATCTGCGGAGGCACCCATGTCATCGGGTCCGTGCGGTGCACCGGTGCTCTGTAATGGCTACTCCAGCTGCAACGACATCAGCAGCCCCGGGTAAGTTGCAGATCCTCCAAATAAATGCTTCCCGGAGTAGAACAGCGCAGGATCTCATGCTGCAGTTTGCGCGTGATGAAGGAGTAGACGTGGTGATTGCGTCGGAGATTTACCGAAGTCCAGCAAATGATGATCGATGGGCGGTTGATTCAGCGGGAAAGGTAGCCATCAACGCCACCGGCATGCGACCCATCCAACGCATCTGGGGTAGCTCCACGCCAGGAATGGTTGCTGCAGAGATCGGCGGAATAACGTTTGTCAGCTGCTACGCTTCCCCCAGCTTTACCACCGATGCCTTTGCGTCATTTTTAGAAGCGGTGTATGTTGAGGCCCGAGCACACACGTGTGTTGTAGTCGCGGGAGACTTCAACGCATGGCACACAGACTGGGGAAGTGCTCGCACCAAGGACAAGGGGGAGGAATTGCTCGGCACGATGGACCTACTGGGCCTTGAGCTTCTGAACCGCGGTCAGCGAGCAACATTCGTAGGGAACGGTGTAGCCAGCGAAAGCGTCATAGACGTTACTTTTGCAAGTCCGTCTGCATCCTACCAGAGCGAATGGCGAGTCATGGATGAAGCCTCAGCGAGTGATCATCGGTACATTCGGTATTCTGTCGGCGGAACACCGAATAGCAGCATTCATCAGACACCTGTATCTCGTCCTGTGACGGCTGCCCGACGATCGGGTATAATGTGGAAAACGTGTCAGTTCCAACCAGAGCCGTTCAAGATTGCGTTGGAGGCAGCCCGCTTCGCTGAAGCCACTCCAACGCCCGAGAATCTTGTGGCTGGACTGACGAGAGCGTGTGATGAGGTTATGGTGCGGGTTAAGGCTCCATCATACCGAATTCGCCCGCATCTTTATTGGTGGACCACCGAGATTGCAGAGCTTCGTGACGCCCTTCAAGCCGCTAGCGAGTTTGCCACCTCCCGGACAGATCCGGTAGAGAAGGCTGCAGCGGCTGCACAACAGCTGGAGGCGAGGAGAACTCTTACTCGCGCCATTCGTCGCAGCAAGCTTCAGGTAATGGAGGACCTGATTGCGCTCGCCACCGACAATGTCTTTGGCGACGTCTACAAGATCCTGCTGGCACGATTGCGTGGGAGTCGCGCACCACCCGAGACTGATCCAGCAGTGTTGAGGCGAGTCGTGGGAAACCTCTTCCCACAGCATCCGCCATTCCAGTGGCCAACGAATATTGGCAGTGCCATGCCAGGTCAACAACCGGTCCGCCGTGTGACAAACGAGGAGCTGTCGTGTATCGCAGACAACTTGCAGGCTAGGAAGGCACCGGGACTGGACGGTATCCCGAATGCCGTCCTTCGCACTGCAATTAAGGCGCACTCAGACATCTTTCGCAGGGTATATCAGGATTGCCTGGACAGTGGTAATTTCCCTGAAGCGTGGAAGCAGCAACGCCTTGTCCTGCTGTCCAAGCCGGGGAAACCGCCGGGAGAGTCCTGCTCCGTGCGCCCGCTGGGCATGATCAGCGGCCCAGCCAAGATCTGCGAGAAGCTGGTGTTAAACCGCCTGAACGACCACCTGGAAGATCCAGCAGCTCCACAGCTCTCTCAAGCCCAGTATGGGTTTCGTCGAGGGAGATCCACCGTGATGGCGGTGCAACGCGTCGTGGAAGCGGGAACCCGGGCCATGCAATTTCACCGCACCAATGGCCACGACAAGCGCTGTCTAATGGTCGTCTCATTAGACGTGCGGAATGCGTTCAATTCCGCCAGCTGGTCCTCGACAGCAACAGCACTTCAGCAGAAGGGAGTTCCGGTGGAGCTCCAACGCATCCTCGCCAGCTGGTTTGAAGGACGGCAGCTCGTCTACGACACCGACGATGGTCCAGTTACGCGGAGCCTCTCTGCTGGTGTTCCACAGGGGTCCATTCTGGGCCCCACATTGTGGAACATCATGTACGACGGCGTACTGGGTCTTGAGCTGCCCGAGGGCGTGGAGGTCGTGGGCTACGCCGATGACCTAGCACTGCTGGTACCTGGAACCACCCCACAGCAGGCCTCCCAGCTGGCCACTGCAGCAGTTCAAACTATCAGTGACTGGATGTCACTACACCGACTGGAGTTGGCTCCCGCCAAAACAGAGGCAGTCATGGTCTCCACCATGAGGACTGACCCTGAAGGTTACGCTATCGACGTCTTGGGGACGCAGCTGAGGTCTGCGAAGACGATAAAGTACCTCGGGGTCATAGTGGATGAACACCTATCCTGGCGACAGCATGTGGATTATGCCTGTGCAAAGGCACTACGGGTGGCCAAAGCGGTCTCGCTCATGATGCGAAATCATAGCGGACCAAAATGCGCCAAGCGTCGTCTCCTCGTGGCAGTGGTTGACTCCGTTCTTCGATATGGTGCCCCAATATGGCACTCAGCGGTGGACCGGCGACGGAATCGTCGACTGCTGATCCGAGCGCAGGTGGAGTGTCTCCGGAAAGCGGCGTTCGCTTTCAGATCGGTGCGTTATGAGACCGCGGCTGTGCTAGCCGGTGTCGACAGTTCGTCAGGCCGTGTTGACTGCTCGAAACCAGCGACGGAACGAGGCGCGCCAACGTTCCCGAGCCCTCGCCCGAGAGGAACGTCTTCGCGCTGCCCCTCCCACATCGCCACCAACGTTGGCGACCCTGGCCAGGCGGGTCATAGTGAAGGAGCGAGTGCGACGGCATCGGGTACGAGTCCGTCTACTGCAGCAGCGTGAGCAGCAGGAGCAGCAGGAGCAGGATTCCCCTTCGCTACCGCAGCTCTTTAGCGTCGAGGGAACTAGCAGTGACGCTTCTCGACGGCAGTCCCTAACGTCCGACGAGCTAGCAGCAGTCACTGCTGCCACAACAACTGGGCGCTAGAAGCAGCAGAGGTTTCACCACAGAGCGGTACCAAGGTACCCAGCAGCGTAGTCATCGATGCTTCTAAATGCAGCGACATCGAGATGGCAATAAGCGGAACCAAGGGTCCGAGCGTTAATGCCCGTTATAAGGGCCAGGCCCCGTCCCTCACCATGCCTCGCGGCGATATGTGAGAGAGATGCGGGCTGCGCACATCGTGGGGTTTAGTCGGTAAAAATCCGGCATGCGGTTCTGCCCGTATCTTTCGAAGATTCCCCACGATGTAAAAAAAAAAAAAAAAAAAAAAAGCCAGTTATCCCTGTGGTTACTTTTCTGACACCTCTTGCTAAAAACTCATTAACACCAAAAGGATCGTAAGGCCAAGCTTTCGCTGTCCCAGAGTGTACTGAACGTTGGGATCAAGCCAGCTTTTGTCCTTATGCTCAGCGTGTGGTTTCTGTCCACACTGAGCTGACCTTTGGACACCTCCGTTATCGTTTTGGAGATGTACCGCCCCAGTCAAACTCCGCACCTGGCACTGTCCATGACATGGACCGAATAGTTTGTTCAGATGTCTTCGAGCCGAGCGGCGCCAGGGACCGGGAGTGAAAGCGAGCGCCATAAACGATCGAACGGCGAAAGAACACGCGGACACCGACGTACGCACGCTTGTACCCCAACTAGTTTCAACACCTTCGACCGCCCGCAAACGACGGGACTACAGGCTGGGAGCTGCGAGTTGTAGAGATGCGTTCGCATCGATCCTCTCAGGCGACCCATGCTTGGTGGTGAAGTGGTTAGTTCGTGGAGTATAGGCTTGCTGCACTCGACAAGAGTGCTGCTTGCAAGGCTGTGGTGGTACGTGTACGGTAGTTGATGTGAGCATAGGCTTGCTGCACTCGACAAGAGTGCTGCTTGCAAGCCTATGGGTGGTGTGGTGTGTGGTGCATGATAAGAATTTCAAGGAAGATGTGTCCTTGGGGCCAATCGTTTATTTTTATAAGTCCGGATAACCTTTCTCGTCGGGATTTTTATCCTAAGCAACCACGAAAGCTTCCAAGAGTTGAAACATTGCCTATCAAGTAGGCCGTACCAGCCCATAGCAACCCAACCAAGATAATCTAAGAGGTCAAGATTGGTTGGAGATTTCAAAAAGCTGCTAAGTCCATGGCCACCATAATCCATTTCTATCAAGAAGGCCATGGACAGTTCTAAACAACCACGAAAGCTTCCAAGAGTTGAAACATTGCCTATCAAGTAGGCTGTAGCAGCCCATAGCAACCCAACCAAGATAATCTAACAGGCCAAGATTGGTTGGAGATTTCAAAATTTTGCTAAGTCCATGGCCACCATTAGCCATTTCTATCAAGAAGGCCATGGACAGTTCTAAGCAACCACGAAAGCTTCCAAGAGTTGAAACATTGCCTATCAAGTAGGCCGTAGCAGCCCATAGCAACCCAACCAAGTTAATCTAAGAGGCCAAGATTGGTTGGAGATTTCAAAATTTTGCTAAGTCCATGGCCACCATAAGCCATTCCGATCAAGAAGGCCATGGACAGTTCTAAGCAACCACGAAAGCTTCCAAGAGTTGAAACATTGCCTATCAAGTAGGCCGTAGCAGCCCATAGCAACCCAACCAAGATAATCTAACAGGCCAAGATTGGTTGGAGAATTCAAAATTTTGCTAAGTCCATGGCCACCATAAGCCATTTCTATCAAGAAGGCCACGAACAGTGCTTAGCAACCACGAAAGCTTCCAAGAGTTGAAACATTGCCTATCAAGTAGACCGTACCAGCCCATAGCAACCCAACCAAGATAATCTAACAGGCCAAGATTGGTTGGAGATTTCAAAATTTTGCTAAGTCCATGGCCACCATAAGCCATTTCTATCAAGAAGGCCACGAACAGTGCTTAGCAACCACGAAAGCTTCCAAGAGTTGAAACATTGCCTATCAAGTAGGCCGTAGCAGCCCATAGCAACCCAACCAAGTTAATCTGAGAGGCCAAGATTGGATCTCAAAATGTTGCTAAGTCCATGGCCACCATAAGCCATTTCTATCAAGAAGGCCATGGACAGTTCTAAACAACCACGAAAGCTTCCAAGAGTTGAAACATTGCCTATCAAGTAGGCCGTACCAGCCCATAGCAACCCAACCAAGATAATCTAAGAGGCCAAGATTGGTTGGAGATTTCAAAATTTTGCTAAGTCCATGGCCACCATAAGCCATTTCTATCAAGAAGGCCACGAACAGTGCTTAGCAACCACGAAAGCTTCCAATAGTTGAAACATTGCCTATCAAGTAGGCCGTAGCAGCCCATAGCAACCCAACCAAGGTAGTCTAAGAGGCCAAGATTGGTTGGAGATTTCAAAATTTTGCTAAGTCCATGGCCACCATAAGCCATTTCTATCAAGAAGGCCACGAACAGTGCTTAGCAACCACGAAAGCTTCCAAGAGTTGAAACATTGCCTATCAAGTAGGCCGTAGCAGCCCATAGCAACCCAACCAAGTTAATCTGAGAGGCCAAGATTGGATCTCAAAATGTTGCTAAGTCCATGGCCACCATAAGCCATTTCTATCAAGAAGGCCATGGACAGTTCTAAACAACCACGAAAGCTTCCAAGAGTTGAAACATTGCCTATCAAGTAGGCCGTACCAGCCCATAGCAACCCAACCAAGATAATCTAAGAGGCCACGATTGGATCTCAAAATTTTGCTAAGTTCATGGCCACCATAAGCCATTTCTATCAAGAAGGCCATGGACAGTGCTTAGCAACCACGAAAGCTTCCAAGAGTTGAAACATTGCCTATCAAGTAGGCCGTACCAGCCCATAGCAACCCAACCAAGATAATCTAACAGGCCAAGATTGGTTGGAGAATTCAAAATTTTGCTAAGTCCATGGCCACCATAAGCCATTTCTATCAAGAAGGCCATGGACAGTGCTTAGCAACCACGAAAGCTTCCAAGAGTTGAAACATTGCCTATCAAGTAGGCCGTACCAGCCCATAGCAACCCAACCAAGATACTCTAACAGGCCAAGATTGGTTGGAGATTTCAAAATTTGGCTAAGTCCATGGCCACCATAAGCCATTTCTATCAAGAAGGCCACGAACTGTGCTTAGCAACCACGAAAGCTTCCAAGAGTTGAAACATTGCCTATCAAGTAGGCCTTAGCAGCCCATAGCAACCCAACCAAGATACTCTAACAGGCCAAGATTGGATCTCAAAATTTTGCTAAGTCCATGGCCACCATAAGCCATTTCTATCAAGAAGGCCATGGACAGTTCTAAACAACCACGAAAGCTTCCAAGAGTTGAAACATTGCCTATCAAGTAGGCCGTACCAGCCCATAGCAACCCAACCAAGATACTCTAACAGGCCAAGATTGGTTGGAGATTTCAAAATTTTGCTAAGTCCATGGCCACGATAAGCCATTCCGATCAAGAAGGCCATGGACAGTTCTAAGCAACCACGAAAGCTTCCAAGAGTTGAAACATTGCCTATCAAGTAGGCCGTACCAGCCCATAGCAACCCAACCAAGATAATCTAACAGGCCAAGATTGGTTGGAGAATTCAAAATTTTGCTAAGTCCATGGCCACCATAAGCCATTTCTATCAAGAAGGCCATGGACAGTGCTTAGCAACCACGAAAGCTTCCAAGAGTTGAAACATTGCCTATCAAGTAGGCCGTACCAGCCCATAGCAACCCAACCAAGATACTCTAACAGGCCAAGATTGGTTGGAGATTTCAAAATTTGGCTAAGTCCATGGCCACCATAAGCCATTTCTATCAAGAAGGCCACGAACAGTGCTTAGCAACCACGAAAGCTTCCAAGAGTTGAAACATTGCCTATCAAGTAGGCCGTAGCAGCCCATAGCAACCCAACCAAGGTAGTCTAAGAGGCCAAGATTGGTTGGAGATTTCAAAATTTTGCTAAGTCCATGGCCACGATAAGCCCTTTCGATCAAGAAGGCCATGGACAGTTCTAAACAACCACGAAAGCTTCCAAGAGTTGAAACATTGCCTATCAAGTAGGCCGTACCAGCCCATAGCAACCCAACCAAGGTAATCTAAGAGGCCAAGATTGGTTGGAGATTTCAAAATTTTGCTAAGTCCATGGCCACGATAAGCCATTTCTATCAAGAAGGCCATGGACAGTTCTAAGCAACCACGAAAGCTTCCAAGAGTTGAAACATTGCCTATCAAGTAGGCCGTACCAGCCCATAGCAACCCAACCAAGATAATCTAACAGGCCAAGATTGGTTGGAGATTTCAAAATTTTGCTAAGTCCATGGCCACGATAAGCCATTCCGATCAAGAAGGCCATGGACAGTTCTAAGCAACCACGAAAGCTTCCAAGAGTTGAAACATTGCCTATCAAGTAGGCCGTACCAGCCCATAGCAACCCAACCAAGATAATCTTAGAGGCCAAGATTGGTTGGAGATTTCAAAATTTTGCTAAGTCCATGGCCACTATAAGCCATTTCTATCAAGAAGGCCACGAACAGTGCTTAGCAACCACGAAAGCTTCCAAGAGTTGAAACATTGCCTATCAAGTAGGCCGTAGCAGCCCATAGCAACCCAACCAAGTTAATCTGAGAGGCCAAGATTGGATCTCAAAATGTTGCTAAGTCCATGGCCACCATAAGCCATTTCTATCAAGAAGGCCATGGACAGTTCTAAACAACCACGAAAGCTTCCAAGAGTTGAAACATTGCCTATCAAGTAGGCCGTACCAGCCCATAGCAACCCAACCAAGATAATCTAAGAGGCCAAGATTGGTTGGAGATTTCAAAATTTTGCTAAGTCCATGGCCACCATAAGCCATTTCTATCAAGAAGGCCACGAACAGTGCTTAGCAACCACGAAAGCTTCCAAGAGTTGAAACATTGCCTATCAAGTAGGCCGTAGCAGCCCATAGCAACCCAACCAAGGTAGTCTAAGAGGCCAAGATTGGTTGGAGATTTCAAAATTTTGCTAAGTCCATGGCCACGATAAGCCCTTTCGATCAAGAAGGCCATGGACAGTTCTAAACAACCACGAAAGCTTCCAAGAGTTGAAACATTGCCTATCAAGTAGGCCGTACCAGCCCATAGCAACCCAACCAAGATAATCTAAGAGGCCAAGATTGGATCTCAAAATGTTGCTTAGTCCATGGCCACCATAAGCCATTTCTATCAAGAAGGCCATAGACAGTTCTAAACAACCACGAAAGCTTCCAAGAGTTAAAACATTGCCTATCAAGTAGGCCGTAGCAGCCCATAGCAACCCAACCAAGATAATCTAAGAGGCCAAGATTGGATCTCAAAATGTTGCTAAGTCCATGGCCACCATAAGCCATTTCTATCAAGAAGGCCATGGACAGTTCTAAACAACCACGAAAGCTTCCAAGAGTTGAAACATTGCCTATCAAGTAGGCCGTACCAGCCCATACCAACCCAACCAAGATAATCTAAGAGGCCAAGATTGGTTGGAGATTTCAAAATTTTGCTAAGTCCATGGCCACCATATACCATTTCTATCAAGAAGGCCACGAACAGTGCTTAGCAACCACGAAAGCTTCCAAGAGTTGAAACATTGCCTATCAAGTAGGCCGTAGCAGCCCATAGCAACCCAACCAAGATAATCTAAGAGGCCAAGATTGGTTGGAGATTTCAAAATTTTGCTAAGTCCATGGCCACCATAAGCCATTCCGATCAAGAAGGCCACGAACAGTGCTTAGCAACCACGAAAGCTTCCAAGAGTTGAAACATTGCCTATCAAGTAGGCCGTACCAGCCCATACCAACCCAACCAAGATAATCTAACAGGCCAAGATTGGTTGGAGATTTCAAAATGTTGCTAAGTCCATGGCCACCATAAGCCATTCCGATCAAGAAGGCCACGAACAGTGCTTAGCAACCACGAAAGCTTCCAAGAGTTGAAACATTGCCTATCAAGTAGGCCGTACCAGCCCATACCAACCCAACCAAGGTAATCTAAGAGGCCAAGATTGGTTGGAGATTTCAAAATTTTGCTAAGTCCATGGCCACGATAAGCCCTTTCGTTCAAGAAGGCCATGGACAGTTCTAAACAACCACGAAAGCTTCCAAGAGTTGAAACATTGCCTATCAAGTAGGCCGTACCAGCCCATAGCAACCCAACCAAGATAATCTAAGAGGCCAAGATTGGTTGGAGATTTCAAAATTTTGCTAAGTCCATGGCCACGATAAGCCATTTCTATCAAGAAGGCCATGGACAGTTCTAAGCAACCACGAAAGCTTCCAAGAGTTGAAACATTGCCTATCAAGTAGGCCGTACCAGCCCAAAGCAACCCAACCAAGATAATCTAACAGGCCAAGATTGGTTGGAGATTTCAAAATTTTGCTAAGTCCATGGCCACGATAAGCCATTCCGATCAAGAAGGCCATGGACAGTTCTAAACAACCACGAAAGCTTCCAAGAGTTGAAACATTGCCTATCAAGTAGGCCGTACCAGCCCATAGCAACCCAACCAAGATAATCTAAGAGGCCAAGATTGGTTGGAGATTTCAAAATTTTGCTAAGTCCATGGCCACAATAAGCCATTCCGATCAAGAAGGCCACGAACAGTGCTTAGCAACCACAAAAGCTTCCAAGAGTTGAAACATTGCCTATCAAGTAGGCCGTACCAGCCCATAGCAACCTAACCAAGATAATCTAAGAGGCCAAGATTGGTTGGAGATTTCAAAATTGTGCTAAGTCCATGGCCACGATAAGCCATTTCTATCAAGAAGGCCACGAACAGTGCTTAGCAACCACGAAAGCTTCCAAGAGTTGAAACATTGCCTATCAAGTAGGCCGTACCAGCCCATAGCAACCCAACCAAGATAATTTAACAGGCCAAGATTGGATCTAAAAATGTTGCTAAGTCCATGGCCACCATAAGCCATTTCTATCAAGAAGGCCATGGACAGTTCTAAGCAACCACGAAAGCTTCCAAGAGTTGAAACATTGCCTATCAAGTAGGCCGTAGCAGCCCATAGCAACCCAACCAAGATAATCTAAGAGGCCAAGATTGGTTGGAGATTTCAAAATTTTGCTAAGTCCATGGCCACCATAAGCCATTTCTATCAAGAAGGCCACGAACAGTGCTTAGCAACCACGAAAGCTTCCAAGAGTTGAAACATTGCCTATCAAGTAGACCGTACCAGCCCATAGCAACCCAACCAAGATAATCTAACAGGCCAAGATTGGTTGGAGATTTCAAAATTTTGCTAAGTCCATGGCCACCATAAGCCATTTCTATCAAGAAGGCCACGAACAGTGCTTAGCAACCACGAAAGCTTCCAAGAGTTGAAACATTGCCTATCAAGTAGGCCGTAGCAGCCCATAGCAACCCAACCAAGTTAATCTGAGAGGCCAAGATTGGATCTCAAAATGTTGCTAAGTCCATGGCCACCATAAGCCATTTCTATCAAGAAGGCCATGGACAGTTCTAAACAACCACGAAAGCTTCCAAGAGTTGAAACATTGCCTATCAAGTAGGCCGTACCAGCCCATAGCAACCCAACCAAGATAATCTAAGAGGCCAAGATTGGTTGGAGATTTCAAAATTTTGCTAAGTCCATGGCCACCATAAGCCATTTCTATCAAGAAGGCCACGAACAGTGCTTAGCAACCACGAAAGCTTCCAAGAGTTGAAACATTGCCTATCAAGTAGGCCGTAGCAGCCCATAGCAACCCAACCAAGGTAATCTAAGAGGCCAAGATTGGTTGGAGATTTCAAAATTTTGCTAAGTCCATGGCCACGATAAGCCCTTTCGATCAAGAAGGCCATGGACAGTTCTAAACAACCACGAAAGCTTCCAAGAGTTGAAACATTGCCTATCAAGTAGGCCGTACCAGCCCATAGCAACCCAACCAAGATAATCTAAGAGGCCAAGATTGGATCTCAAAATGTTGCTAAGTCCATGGCCACCATAAGCCATTTCTATCAAGAAGGCCATAGACAGTTCTAAACAACCACGAAAGCTTCCAAGAGTTGAAACATTGCCTATCAAGTAGGCCGTAGCAGCCCATAGCAACCCAACCAAGATACTCTAACAGGCCAAGATTGGTTGGAGATTTCAAAATTTGGCTAAGTCCATGGCCACGATAAGCCATTTCTATCAAGAAGGCCACGAACTGTGCTTAGCAACCACGAAAGCTTCCAAGAGTTGAAACATTGCCTATCAAGTAGGCCGTAGCAGCCCATAGCAAACCAACCAAGATAATCTAACAGGCCAAGATTGGATCTCAAAATGTTGCTAAGTCCATGGCCACCATAAGCCATTTCTATCAAGAAGGCCATGGACAGTTCTAAACAACCACGAAAGCTTCCAAGAGTTGAAACATTGCCTATCAAGTAGGCCGTAGCAGCCCATAGCAACCCAACCAAGATACTCTAACAGGCCAAGATTGGTTGGAGATTTCAAAATTTTGCTAAGTCCATGGCCACGATAAGCCATTTCTATCAAGAAGGCCATGGACAGTTCTAAGCAACCACGAAAGCTTCCAAGAGTTGAAACATTGCCTATCAAGTAGGCCGTACCAGCCCATAGCAACCCAACCAAGATAATCTAACAGGCCAAGATTGGTTGGAGATTTCAAAATTTTGCTAAGTCCATGGCCACCATAAGCCATTCCGATCAAGAAGGCCACGAACAGTGCTTAGCAACCACGAAAGCTTCCAAGAGTTGAAACATTGCCTATCAAGTAGGCCGTACCAGCCCATACCAACCCAACCAAGATAATCTAACAGGCCAAGATTGGTTGGAGATTTCAAAATGTTGCTAAGTCCATGGCCACCATAAGCCATTCCGATCAAGAAGGCCACGAACAGTGCTTAGCAACCACGAAAGCTTCCAAGAGTTGAAACATTGCCTATCAAGTAGGCCGTACCAGCCCATACCAACCCAACCAAGGTAATCTAAGAGGCCAAGATTGGTTGGAGATTTCAAAATTTTGCTAAGTCCATGGCCACGATAAGCCCTTTCGATCAAGAAGGCCATGGACAGTTCTAAACAACCACGAAAGCTTTCAAGAGTTGAAACTTTGCCTATCAAGTAGGCCGTACCAGCCCATAGCAACCCAACCAAGATAATCTAAGAGGCCAAGATTGGTTGGAGATTTCAAAATTTTGCTAAGTCCATGGCCACCATAAGCCATTTGTATCAAGAAGGCCACGAACAGTGCTTAGCAACCACGAAAGCTTCCAAGAGTTGAAACATTGCCTATCAAGTAGGCCGTACCAGCCCAAAGCAACCCAACCAAGATAATCTAACAGGCCAAGATTGGTTGGAGATTTCAAAATTTTGCTAAGTCCATGGCCACGATAAGCCATTCCGATCAAGAAGGCCATGGACAGTTCTAAGCAACCACGAAAGCTTCCAAGAGTTGAAACATTGCCTATCAAGTAGGCCGTACCAGCCCATAGCAACCCAACCAAGATAATCTAAGAGGCCAAGATTGGTTGGAGATTTCAAAATTTTGCTAAGTCCATGGCCACCATAAGCCATTCCGATCAAGAAGGCCACGAACAGTGCTTAGCAACCACAAAAGCTTCCAAGAGTTGAAACATTGCCTATCAAGTAGGCCGTACCAGCCCATAGCAACCTAACCAAGATAATCTAAGAGGCCAAGATTGGTTGGAGATTTCAAAATTTTGCTAAGTCCATGGCCACGATAAGCCATTTCTATCAAGAAGGCCACGAACAGTGCTTAGCAACCACGAAAGCTTCCAAGAGTTGAAACATTGCCTATCAAGTAGGCCGTAGCAGCCCATAGCAACCCAACCAAGATAATCTAAGAGGCCAAGATTGGATCTCAATATGTTGCTAAGTCCATGGCCACCATAAGCCATTTCTATCAAGAAGGCCATGGACAGTTCTAAACAACCACGAAAGCTTCCAAGAGTTGAAACATTGCCTATCAAGTAGGCCGTACCAGCCCATACCAACCCAACCAAGATAATCTAAGAGGCCAAGATTGGTTGGAGATTTCAAAATTTTGCTAAGTCCATGGCCACCATAAGCCATTTGTATCAAGAAGGCCACGAACAGTGCTTAGCAACCACGAAAGCTTCCAAGAGTTGAAACATTGCCTATCAAGTAGGCCGTACCAGCCCATAGCAACCCAACCAAGATAATTTAACAGGCCAAGATTGGATCTAAAAATGTTGCTAAGTCCATGGCCACCATAAGCCATTTCTATCAAGAAGGCCATAGACAGTTCTTAACAACCACGAAAGCTTCCAAGAGTTGAAACATTGCCTATCAAGTAGGCCGTAGCAGCCCATAGCAACCCAACCAAGATAATCTAAGAGGCCAAGATTGGATCTCAAAATGTTGCTAAGTCCATGGCCACCATAAGCCATTTCTATCAAGAAGGCCATGGACAGTTCTAAACAACCACGAAAGCTTCCAAGAGTTGAAACATTGCCTATCAAGTAGGCCGTACCAGCCCATACCAACCCAAACAAGATAATCTAAGAGGCCAAGATTAGTTGGAGATTTCAAAATTTTGCTAAGTCCATGGCCACCATAAGCCATTTCTATCAAGAAGGCCACGAACAGTGCTTAGCAACCACGAAAGCTTCCAAGAGTTGAAACATTGCCTATCAAGTAGGCCGTAGCAGCCCATAGCAACCCAACCAAGGTAATCTAAGAGGCCAAGATTGGTTGGAGATTTCAAAATTTTGCTAAGTCCATGGCCACGATAAGCCCTTTCGATCAAGAAGGCCATGGACAGTTCTAAACAACCACGAAAGCTTCCAAGAGTTGAAACATTGCCTATCAAGTAGGCCGTACCAGCCCATAGCAACCCAACCAAGATAATCTAAGAGGCCAAGATTGGATCTCAAAATGTTGCTAAGTCCATGGCCACCATAAGCCATTTCTATCAAGAAGGCCATGGACAGTTCTAAACAACCACGAAAGCTTCCAAGAGTTGAAACATTGCCTATCAAGTAGGCCGTACCAGCCCATACCAACCCAACCAAGATAATCTAAGAGGCCAAGATTGGTTGGAGATTTCAAAATTTTGCTAAGTCCATGGCCACCATAAGCCATTTCTATCAAGAAGGCCACGAACAGTGCTTAGCAACCACGAAAGCTTCCAAGAGTTGAAACATTGCCTATCAAGTAGGCCGTACCAGCCCATGCCAACCCAACCAAGATAATCTAAGAGGCCAAGATTGGTTGGAGATTTCAAAATTTTGCTAAGTCCATGGCCACCATAAGCCATTTCTATCAAGAAGGCCATGGACAGTTCTAAACAACCACGAAAGCTTCCAAGAGTTGAAACATTGCCTATCAAGTAGGCCGTACCAGCCCATAGCAACCCAACCAAGATAATCTAACAGGCCAAGATTGGTTGGAGATTTCAAAATTTTGCTAAGTCCATGGCCACCATAAGCCATTTCTATCAAGAAGGCCATGAACAGTGCTTAGCAACCACGAAAGCTTCCAAGAGTTAAAACATTGCCTATCAAGTAGGCCGTACCAGCCCATAGCAACCCAACCAAGATAATTTAACAGGCCAAGATTGGATCTAAAAATGTTGCTAAGTCCATGGCCACCATAAGCCATTTCTATCAAGAAGGCCATAGACAGTTCTAAACAACCACGAAAGCTTCCAAGAGTTGAAACATTGCCTATCAAGTAGGCCGTACCAGCCCATAGCAACCCAACCAAGATAATCTAAGAGGCCAAGATTGGATCTCAAAATGTTGCTAAGTCCATGGCCACCATAAGCCATTTCTATCAAGAAGGCCATGGACAGTTCTAAACAACCACGAAAGCTTCCAAGAGTTGAAACATTGCCTATCAAGTAGGCCGTACCAGCCCATACCAACCCAACCAAGATAATCTAAGAGGCCAAGATTGGTTGGAGATTTCAAAATTTTGCTAAGTCCATGGCCACCATAAGCCATTTCTATCAAGAAGGCCACGAACAGTGCTTAGCAACCACGAAAGCTTCCAAGAGTTGAAACATTGCCTATCAAGTAGGCCGTAGCAGCCCATAGCAACCCAACCAAGGTAATCTAAGAGGCCAAGATTGGTTGGAGATTTCAAAATTTTGCTAAGTCCATGGCCACGATAAGCCCTTTCGATCAAGAAGGCCATGGACAGTTCTAAACAACCACGAAAGCTTCCAAGAGTTGAAACATTGCCTATCAAGTAGGCCGTACCAGCCCATAGCAACCCAACCAAGATAATCTAAGAGGCCAAGATTGGATCTCAAAATGTTGCTAAGTCCATGGCCACCATAAGCCATTTCTATCAAGAAGGCCATGGACAGTTCTAAACAACCACGAAAGCTTCCAAGAGTTGAAACATTGCCTATCAAGTAGGCCGTACCAGCCCATAGCAACCCAACCAAGATAATCTAAGAGGCCAAGATTGGTTGGAGATTTCAAAATTTTGCTAAGTCCATGACCACCATAAGCCATTTCTATCAAGAAGGCCACGAACAGTGCTTAGCAACCACGAAAGCTTCCAAGAGTTGAAACATTGCCTATCAAGTAGGCCGTAGCAGCCCATAGCAACCCAACCAAGATAATCTAAGAGGCCAAGATTGGATCTCAAAATGTTGCTAAGTCCATGGCCACCATAAGCCATTCCGATCAAGAAGGCCATGGACAGTTCTAAACAACCACGAAAGCTTCCAAGAGTTGAAACATTGCCTATCAAGTAGGCCGTACCAGCCCATAGCAAACCAACCAAGATAATCTAACAGGCCAAGATTGGTTGGAGATTTCAAAATTTTGCTAAGTCCATGGCCACGATAAGCCATTCCGATCAAGAAGGCCATGGACAGTTTTAAGCAACCACGAAAGCTTCCAAGAGTTGAAACATTGCCTATCAAGTAGGCCGTAGCAGCCCATAGCAAACCAACCAAGATAATCTAACAGGCCAAGATTGGATCTCAAAATGTTGCTAAGTCCATGGCCACGATAAGCCATTTCTATCAAGAAGGCCATGGACAGTTCTAAACAACCACGAAAGCTTCCAAGAGTTGAAACATTGCCTATCAAGTAGGCCGTACCAGCCCATACCAACCCAACCAAGATAATCTAACAGGCCAAGATTGGTTGGAGATTTCAAAATGTTGCTAAGTCCATGGCCACCATAAGCCATTCCGATCAAGAAGGCCACGAACAGTGCTTAGCAACCACGAAAGCTTCCAAGAGTTGAAACATTGCCTATCAAGTAGGCCGTACCAGCCCATACCAACCCAACCAAGGTAATCTAAGAGGCCAAGATTGGTTGGAGATTTCAAAATTTTGCTAAGTCCATGGCCACGATAAGCCCTTTCGATCAAGAAGGCCATGGACAGTTCTAAACAACCACGAAAGCTTTCAAGAGTTGAAACTTTGCCTATCAAGTAGGCCGTACCAGCCCATAGCAACCCAACCAAGATAATCTAAGAGGCCAAGATTGGTTGGAGATTTCAAAATTTTGCTAAGTCCATGGCCACCATAAGCCATTTGTATCAAGAAGGCCACGAACAGTGCTTAGCAACCACGAAAGCTTCCAAGAGTTGAAACATTGCCTATCAAGTAGGCCGTACCAGCCCAAAGCAACCCAACCAAGATAATCTAACAGGCCAAGATTGGTTGGAGATTTCAAAATTTTGCTAAGTCCATGGCCACGATAAGCCATTCCGATCAAGAAGGCCATGGACAGTTCTAAGCAACCACGAAAGCTTCCAAGAGTTGAAACATTGCCTATCAAGTAGGCCGTACCAGCCCATAGCAACCCAACCAAGATAATCTAAGAGGCCAAGATTGGTTGGAGATTTCAAAATTTTGCTAAGTCCATGGCCACCATAAGCCATTCCGATCAAGAAGGCCACGAACTGTGCTTAGCAACCACAAAAGCTTCCAAGAGTTGAAACATTGCCTATCAAGTAGGCCGTACCAGCCCATAGCAACCTAACCAAGATAATCTAAGAGGCCAAGATTGGTTGGAGATTTCAAAATTTTGCTAAGTCCATGGCCACGATAAGCCATTTCTATCAAGAAGGCCACGAACAGTGCTTAGCAACCACGAAAGCTTCCAAGAGTTGAAACATTGCCTATCAAGTAGGCCGTAGCAGCCCATAGCAACCCATCCAAGATAATCTAAGAGGCCAAGATTGGATCTCAATATGTTGCTAAGTCCATGGCCACCATAAGCCATTTCTATCAAGAAGGCCATGGACAGTTCTAAACAACCACGAAAGCTTCCAAGAGTTGAAACATTGCCTATCAAGTAGGCCGTACCAGCCCATACCAACCCAACCAAGATAATCTAAGAGGCCAAGATTGGTTGGAGATTTCAAAATTTTGCTAAGTCCATGGCCACCATAAGCCATTTGTATCAAGAAGGCCACGAACAGTGCTTAGCAACCACGAAAGCTTCCAAGAGTTGAAACATTGCCTATCAAGTAGGCCGTACCAGCCCATAGCAACCCAACCAAGATAATTTAACAGGCCAAGATTGGATCTAAAAATGTTGCTAAGTCCATGGCCACCATAAGCCATTTCTATCAAGAAGGCCATAGACAGTTCTTAACAACCACGTAAGCTTCCAAGAGTTGAAACATTGCCTATCAAGTAGGCCGTAGCAGCCCATAGCAACCCAACCAAGATAATCTAAGAGGCCAAGATTGGATCTCAAAATGTTGCTAAGTCCATGGCCACCATAAGCCATTTCTATCAAGAAGGCCATGGACAGTTCTAAACAACCACGAAAGCTTCCAAGAGTTGAAACATTGCCTATCAAGTAGGCCGTACCAGCCCATACCAACCCAAACAAGATAATCTAAGAGGCCAAGATTAGTTGGAGATTTCAAAATTTTGCTAAGTCCATGGCCACCATAAGCCATTTCTATCAAGAAGGCCACGAACAGTGCTTAGCAACCACGAAAGCTTCCAAGAGTTGAAACATTGCCTATCAAGTAGGCCGTAGCAGCCCATAGCAACCCAACCAAGGTAATCTAAGAGGCCAAGATTGGTTGGAGATTTCAAAATTTTGCTAAGTCCATGGCCACGATAAGCCCTTTCGATCAAGAAGGCCATGGACAGTTCTAAACAACCACGAAAGCTTCCAAGAGTTGAAACATTGCCTATCAAGTAGGCCGTACCAGCCCATAGCAACCCAACCAAGATAATCTAAGAGGCCAAGATTGGATCTCAAAATGTTGCTAAGTCCATGGCCACCATAAGCCATTTCTATCAAGAAGGCCATGGACAGTTCTAAACAACCACGAAAGCTTCCAAGAGTTGAAACATTGCCTATCAAGTAGGCCGTACCAGCCCATACCAACCCAACCAAGATAATCTAAGAGGCCAAGATTGGTTGGAGATTTCAAAATTTTGCTAAGTCCATGGCCACCATAAGCCATTTCTATCAAGAAGGCCACGAACAGTGCTTAGCAACCACGAAAGCTTCCAAGAGTTGAAACATTGCCTATCAAGTAGGCCGTACCAGCCCATGCCAACCCAACCAAGATAATCTAAGAGGCCAAGATTGGTTGGAGATTTCAAAATTTTGCTAAGTCCATGGCCACCATAAGCCATTTCTATCAAGAAGGCCATGGACAGTTCTAAACAACCACGAAAGCTTCCAAGAGTTGAAACATTGCCTATCAAGTAGGCCGTACCAGCCCATAGCAACCCAACCAAGATAATCTAAGAGGCCAAGATTGGTTGGAGATTTCAAAATTTTGCTAAGTCCATGGCCACCATAAGCCATTTCTATCAAGAAGGCCATGAACAGTGCTTAGCAACCACGAAAGCTTCCAAGAGTTGAAACATTGCCTATCAAGTAGGCCGTACCAGCCCATAGCAACCCAACCAAGATAATTTAACAGGCCAAGATTGGATCTCAAAATGTTGCTAAGTCCATGGCCACCATAAGCCATTTCTATCAAGAAGGCCATAGACAGTTCTAAACAACCACGAAAGCTTCCAAGAGTTGAAACATTGCCTATCAAGTAGGCCGTACCAGCCCATAGCAACCCAACCAAGATAATCTAAGAGGCCAAGATTGGATCTCAAAATGTTGCTAAGTCCATGGCCACCATAAGCCATTTCTATCAAGAAGGCCATGGACAGTTCTAAACAACCACGAAAGCTTCCAAGAGTTGAAACATTGCCTATCAAGTAGGCCGTACCAGCCCATACCAACCCAACCAAGATAATCTAAGAGGCCAAGATTGGTTGGAGATTTCAAAATTTTGCTAAGTCCATGACCACCATAAGCCATTTCTATCAAGAAGGCCACGAACAGTGCTTAGCAACCACGAAAGCTTCCAAGAGTTGAAACATTGCCTATCAAGTAGGCCGTACCAGCCCATAGCAAACCAACCAAGATAATCTAACAGGCCAAGATTGGATCTCAAAATTTTGCTAAGTCCATGGCCACGATAAGCCATTTCTATCAAGAAGGCCATGGACAGTTCTAAACAACCACGAAAGCTTCCAAGAGTTGAAACATTGCCTATCAAGTAGGCCGTACCAGCCCAAAGCAACCCAACCAAGATAATCTAACAGGCCAAGATTGGTTGGAGATTTCAAAATTTTGCTAAGTCCATGGCCACCATAAGCCATTTCTATCAAGAAGGCCACGAACAGTGCTTAGCAACCACGAAAGCTTCCAAGAGTTGAAACATTGCCTATCAAGTAGGCCGTAGCAGCCCATAGCAACCCAACCAAGATAATCTAACAGGCCAAGATTGGTTGGAGATTTCAAAATTTTGCTAAGTCCATGGCCACCATAAGCCATTCCGATCAAGAAGGCCACGAACAGTGCTTAGCAACCACGAAAGCTTCCAAGAGTTGAAACATTGCCTATCAAGTAGGCCGTACCAGCCCATACCAACCCAACCAAGGTAATCTAAGAGGCCAAGATTGGTTGGAGATTTCAAAATTTTGCTAAGTCCATGGCCACGTGAGCCATTTCTATCAAGAAGGCCATGGACAGTTCTAAGCAACCACGAAGGCTTCCAAGAGTTGAAACATTGCCTATCAAGTAGGCCGTACCAGCCCAAAGCAACCTAACCAAGATAATCTAACAGGCCAAGATTGGTTGGAGATTTCAAAATTTTGCTAAGTCCATGGCCACGATAAGCCATTCCGATCAAGAAGGCCATGGACAGTTCTAAACAACCACGAAAGCTTCCAAGAGTTGAAACATTGCCTATCAAGTAGGCCGTACCAGCCCATAGCAACCCAACCAAGATAATCTAACAGGCCAAGATTGGTTGGAGATTTCAAAATTTTGCTAAGTCCATGGCCACGATAAGCCATTCCGATCAAGAAGGCCATGGACAGTTCTAAGCAACCACGAAAGCTTCCAAGAGTTGAAACATTGCCTATCAAGTAGGCCGTACCAGCCCATAGCAACCCAACCAAGATAATCTAAGAGGCCAAGATTGGTTGGAGATTTCAAAATTTTGCTAAGTCCATGGCCACGATAAGCCATTCCGATCAAGAAGGTCACGAACAGTGCTTAGCAACCACAAAAGCTTCCAAGAGTTGAAACATTGCCTATCAAGTAGGCCGTACCAGCCCATAGCAACCCAACCAAGATAATCTAACAGGCCAAGATTGGTTGGAGATTTCAAAATTTTGCTAAGTCCATGGCCACGATAAGCCATTCCGATCAAGAAGGCCATGGACAGTTCGAAGCAACCACGAAAGCTTCCAAGAGTTGAAACATTGCCTATCAAGTAGGCCGTACCAGCCCATAGCAACCCAACCAAGATAATCTAACAGGCCAAGATTGGTTGGAGATTTCAAAATTTTGCTAAGTCCATGGCCACGATAAGCCCTTTCGATCAAGAAGGTCATGGACAGTTCTAAACAACCACGAAAGCTTCCAAGAGTTGAAACATTGCCTATCAAGTAGGCCGCACCAGCCCATAGCAACCCAACCAAGATAATCTAAGAGGCCAAGATTGGTTGGAGATTTCAAAATTTTGCTAAGTCCATGGCCACGTGAGCCATTTCTATCAAGAAGGCCATGGACAGTTCTAAGCAACCAAGAAGGCTTCCAAGAGTTGAAACATTGCCTATCAAGTAGGCCGTACCAGCCCAAAGCAACCCAACCAAGATAATCTAACAGGCCAAGATTGGTTGGAGATTTCAAAATTTTGCTAAGTCCATGGCCACGATAAGCCATTCCGATCAAGAAGGCCATGGACAGTTCTAAGCAACCACGAAAGCTTCCAAGAGTTGAAACATTGCCTATCAAGTAGGCCGTACCAGCCCATAGCAACCCAACCAAGATAATCTAACAGGCCAAGATTGGTTGGAGATTTCAAAATTTTGCTAAGTCCATGGCCACGATAAGCCATTCCGATCAAGCAGGTCACGAACAGTGCTTAGCAACCACAAAAGCTTCCAAGAGTTGAAACATTGCCTATCAAGTAGGCCGTACCAGCCCATAGCAACCCAACCAAGATAATCTAACAGGCCAAGATTGGTTGGAGATTTCAAAATTTTGCTAAGTCCATGGCCACGATAAGCCATTTCTATCAAGAAGGCCATGGACAGTTCTAAGCAACCACGAAAGCTTTCAAGAGTTGAAACATTGCCTATCAAGTAGGCCGTACCAGCCCATAGCAACCCAACCAAGATAATCTAACAGGCCAAGATTGGATCTCAAAATGTTGCTAAGTCCATGGCCACCATAAGCCATTTCTATCAAGAAGGCCATGGACAGTTCTAAACAACCACGAAAGCTTCCAAGAGTTGAAACATTGCCTATCAAGTAGGCCGTAGCAGCCCATAGCAACCCAACCAAGATAATCTAAGAGGCCAAGATTGGATCTCAAAATGTTGCTAAGTCCATGGCCACCATAAGCCATTTCTATCAAGAAGGCCATGGACAGTTCTAAACAACCACGAAAGCTTCCAAGAGTTGAAACATTGCCTATCAAGTAGGCCGTACCAGCCCATACCAACCCAACCAAGATAATCTAACAGGCCAAGATTGGTTGGAGATTTCAAAATTTTGCTAAGTCCATGGCCACCATAAGCCATTTCTATCAAGAAGGCCACGAACTGTGCTTAGCAACCACGAAAGCTTCCAAGAGTTGAAACATTGCCTATCAAGTAGGCCGTACCAGCCCATAGCAACCCAACCAAGATAATCTAACAGGCCAAGATTGGATCTCAAAATGTTGCTAAGTCCATGGCCACCATAAGCCATTTCTATCAAGAAGGCCATGGACAGTTCTAAACAACCACGAAAGCTTCCAAGAGTTGAAACATTGCCTATCAAGTAGGCCGTAGCAGCCCATAGCAACCCAACCAAGATAATCTAAGAGGCCAAGATTGGATCTCAAAATGTTGCTAAGTCCATGGCCACCATAAGCCATTTCTATCAAGAAGGCCATGGACAGTTCTAAACAACCACGAAAGCTTCCAAGAGTTGAAACATTGCCTATCAAGTAGGCCGTACCAGCCCATAGCAACCCAACCAAGATAATCTAACAGGCCAAGATTGGTTGGAGATTTCAAAATTTTGCTAAGTCCATGGCCACGATAAGCCATTCCGATCAAGAAGGCCATGGACAGTTCTAAGCAACCACGAAAGCTTCCAAGAGTTGAAACATTGCCTATCAAGTAGGCCGTACCAGCCCATAGCAACCCAACCAAGATAATCTAACAGGCCAAGATTGGTTGGAGATTTCAAAATTTTGCTAAGTCCATGGCCACGATAAGCCCTTTCGATCAAGAAGGTCATGGACAGTTCTAAACAACCACGAAAGCTTCCAAGAGTTGAAACATTGCCTATCAAGTAGGCCGCACCAGCCCATAGCAACCCAACCAAGATAATCTAAGAGGCCAAGATTGGTTGGAGATTTCAAAATTTTGCTAAGTCCATGGCCACGTGAGCCATTTCTATCAAGAAGGCCATGGACAGTTCTAAGCAACCAAGAAGGCTTCCAAGAGTTGAAACATTGCCTATCAAGTAGGCCGTACCAGCCCAAAGCAACCCAACCAAGATAATCTAACAGGCCAAGATTGGTTGGAGATTTCAAAATTTTGCTAAGTCCATGGCCACGATAAGCCATTCCGATCAAGAAGGCCATGGACAGTTCTAAGCAACCACGAAAGCTTCCAAGAGTTGAAACATTGCCTATCAAGTAGGCCGTACCAGCCCATAGCAACCCAACCAAGATAATCTAACAGGCCAAGATTGGTTGGAGATTTCAAAATTTTGCTAAGTCCATGGCCACGATAAGCCATTCCGATCAAGAAGGTCACGAACAGTGCTTAGCAACCACAAAAGCTTCCAAGAGTTGAAACATTGCCTATCAAGTAGGCCGTACCAGCCCATAGCAACCCAACCAAGATAATCTAACAGGCCAAGATTGGTTGGAGATTTCAAAATTTTGCTAAGTCCATGGCCACGATAAGCCATTTCTATCAAGAAGGCCATGGACAGTTCTAAGCAACCACGAAAGCTTCCAAGAGTTGAAACATTGCCTATCAAGTAGGCCGTACCAGCCCATAGCAACCCAACCAAGATAATCTAACAGGCCAAGATTGGATCTCAAAATGTTGCTAAGTCCATGGCCACCATAAGCCATTTCTATCAAGAAGGCCATGGACAGTTCTAAACAACCACGAAAGCTTCCAAGAGTTGAAACATTGCCTATCAAGTAGGCCGTAGCAGCCCATAGCAACCCAACCAAGATAATCTAAGAGGCCAAGATTGGATCTCAAAATGTTGCTAAGTCCATGGCCACCATAAGCCATTTCTATCAAGAAGGCCATGGACAGTTCTAAGCAACCACGAAAGCTTCCAAGAGTTGAAACATTGCCTATCAAGTAGGCCGTACCAGCCCATACCAACCCAACCAAGATAATCTAACAGGCCAAGATTGGTTGGAGATTTCAAAATTTTGCTAAGTCCATGGCCACCATAAGCCATTTCTATCAAGAAGGCCACGAACTGTGCTTAGCAACCACGAAAGCTTCCAAGAGTTGAAACATTGCCTATCAAGTAGGCCGTACCAGCCCATAGCAACCCAACCAAGATAATCTAAGAGGCCAAGATTGGTTGGAGATTTCAAAATTTTGCTAAGTCCATGGCCACCATAAGCCATTTGTATCAAGAAGGCCACGAACAGTGCTTAGCAACCACGAAAGCTTCCAAGAGTTGAAACATTGCCTATCAAGTAGGCCGTACCAGCCCAAAGCAACCCAACCAAGATAATCTAACAGGCCAAGATTGGTTGGAGATTTCAAAATTTTGCTAAGTCCATGGCCACGATAAGCCATTCCGATCAAGAAGGCCATGGACAGTTCTAAGCAACCACGAAAGCTTCCAAGAGTTGAAACATTGCCTATCAAGTAGGCCGTACCAGCCCATAGCAACCCAACCAAGATAATCTAAGAGGCCAAGATTGGTTGGAGATTTCAAAATTTTGCTAAGTCCATGGCCACCATAAGCCATTCCGATCAAGAAGGCCACGAACAGTGCTTAGCAACCACAAAAGCTTCCAAGAGTTGAAACATTGCCTATCAAGTAGGCCGTACCAGCCCATAGCAACCTAACCAAGATAATCTAAGAGGCCAAGATTGGTTGGAGATTTCAAAATTTTGCTAAGTCCATGGCCACGATAAGCCATTTCTATCAAGAAGGCCACGAACAGTGCTTAGCAACCACGAAAGCTTCCAAGAGTTGAAACATTGCCTATCAAGTAGGCCGTAGCAGCCCATAGCAACCCAACCAAGATAATCTAAGAGGCCAAGATTGGATCTCAATATGTTGCTAAGTCCATGGCCACCATAAGCCATTTCTATCAAGAAGGCCATGGACAGTTCTAAACAACCACGAAAGCTTCCAAGAGTTGAAACATTGCCTATCAAGTAGGCCGTACCAGCCCATACCAACCCAACCAAGATAATCTAAGAGGCCAAGATTGGTTGGAGATTTCAAAATTTTGCTAAGTCCATGGCCACCATAAGCCATTTGTATCAAGAAGGCCACGAACAGTGCTTAGCAACCACGAAAGCTTCCAAGAGTTGAAACATTGCCTATCAAGTAGGCCGTACCAGCCCATAGCAACCCAACCAAGATAATTTAACAGGCCAAGATTGGATCTAAAAATGTTGCTAAGTCCATGGCCACCATAAGCCATTTCTATCAAGAAGGCCATAGACAGTTCTTAACAACCACGAAAGCTTCCAAGAGTTGAAACATTGCCTATCAAGTAGGCCGTAGCAGCCCATAGCAACCCAACCAAGATAATCTAAGAGGCCAAGATTGGATCTCAAAATGTTGCTAAGTCCATGGCCACCATAAGCCATTTCTATCAAGAAGGCCATGGACAGTTCTAAACAACCACGAAAGCTTCCAAGAGTTGAAACATTGCCTATCAAGTAGGCCGTACCAGCCCATACCAACCCAAACAAGATAATCTAAGAGGCCAAGATTAGTTGGAGATTTCAAAATTTTGCTAAGTCCATGGCCACCATAAGCCATTTCTATCAAGAAGGCCACGAACTGTGCTTAGCAACCACGAAAGCTTCCAAGAGTTGAAACATTGCCTATCAAGTAGGCCGTAGCAGCCCATAGCAACCCAACCAAGGTAATCTAAGAGGCCAAGATTGGTTGGAGATTTCAAAATTTTGCTAAGTCCATGGCCACGATAAGCCCTTTCGATCAAGAAGGCCATGGACAGTTCTAAACAACCACGAAAGCTTCCAAGAGTTGAAACATTGCCTATCAAGTAGGCCGTACCAGCCCATAGCAACCCAACCAAGATAATCTAAGAGGCCAAGATTGGATCTCAAAATGTTGCTAAGTCCATGGCCACCATAAGCCATTTCTATCAAGAAGGCCATGGACAGTTCTAAACAACCACGAAAGCTTCCAAGAGTTGAAACATTGCCTATCAAGTAGGCCGTACCAGCCCATACCAACCCAAACAAGATAATCTAAGAGGCCAAGATTGGTTGGAGATTTCAAAATTTTGCTAAGTCCATGGCCACCATAAGCCATTTCTATCAAGAAGGCCACGAACAGTGCTTAGCAACCACGAAAGCTTCCAAGAGTTGAAACATTGCCTATCAAGTAGGCCGTACCAGCCCATGCCAACCCAACCAAGATAATCTAAGAGGCCAAGATTGGTTGGAGATTTCAAAATTTTGCTAAGTCCATGGCCACCATAAGCCATTTCTATCAAGAAGGCCATGGACAGTTCTAAACAACCACGAAAGCTTCCAAGAGTTGAAACATTGCCTATCAAGTAGGCCGTACCAGCCCATAGCAACCCAACCAAGATAATCTAAGAGGCCAAGATTGGTTGGAGATTTCAAAATTTTGCTAAGTCCATGGCCACCATAAGCCATTTCTATCAAGAAGGCCATGAACAGTGCTTAGCAACCACGAAAGCTTCCAAGAGTTGAAACATTGCCTATCAAGTAGGCCGTACCAGCCCATAGCAACCCAACCAAGATAATTTAACAGGCCAAGATTGGATCTCAAAATGTTGCTAAGTCCATGGCCACCATAAGCCATTTCTATCAAGAAGGCCATAGACAGTTCTAAACAACCACGAAAGCTTCCAAGAGTTGAAACATTGCCTATCAAGTAGGCCGTACCAGCCCATAGCAACCCAACCAAGATAATCTAAGAGGCCAAGATTGGATCTCAAAATGTTGCTAAGTCCATGGCCACCATAAGCCATTTCTATCAAGAAGGCCATGGACAGTTCTAAACAACCACGAAAGCTTCCAAGAGTTGAAACATTGCCTATCAAGTAGGCCGTACCAGCCCATACCAACCCAACCAAGATAATCTAAGAGGCCAAGATTGGTTGGAGATTTCAAAATTTTGCTAAGTCCATGACCACCATAAGCCATTTCTATCAAGAAGGCCACGAACAGTGCTTAGCAACCACGAAAGCTTCCAAGAGTTGAAACATTGCCTATCAAGTAGGCCGTACCAGCCCATAGCAAACCAACCAAGATAATCTAACAGGCCAAGATTGGATCTCAAAATTTTGCTAAGTCCATGGCCACGATAAGCCATTTCTATCAAGAAGGCCATGGACAGTTCTAAACAACCACGAAAGCTTCCAAGAGTTGAAACATTGCCTATCAAGTAGGCCGTACCAGCCCAAAGCAACCCAACCAAGATAATCTAACAGGCCAAGATTGGTTGGAGATTTCAAAATTTTGCTAAGTCCATGGCCACCATAAGCCATTTCTATCAAGAAGGCCACGAACAGTGCTTAGCAACCACGAAAGCTTCCAAGAGTTGAAACATTGCCTATCAAGTAGGCCGTAGCAGCCCATAGCAACCCAACCAAGATAATCTAACAGGCCAAGATTGGTTGGAGATTTCAAAATTTTGCTAAGTCCATGGCCACCATAAGCCATTCCGATCAAGAAGGCCACGAACAGTGCTTAGCAACCACGAAAGCTTCCAAGAGTTGAAACATTGCCTATCAAGTAGGCCGTACCAGCCCATACCAACCCAACCAAGATAATCTAAGAGGCCAAGATTGGTTGGAGATTTCAAAATTTTGCTAAGTCCATGGCCACGTGAGCCATTTCTATCAAGAAGGCCATGGACAGTTCTAAGCAACCACGAAGGCTTCCAAGAGTTGAAACATTGCCTATCAAGTAGGCCGTACCAGCCCAAAGCAACCTAACCAAGATAATCTAACAGGCCAAGATTGGTTGGAGATTTCAAAATTTTGCTAAGTCCATGGCCACGATAAGCCATTCCGATCAAGAAGGCCATGGACAGTTCTAAACAACCACGAAAGCTTCCAAGAGTTGAAACATTGCCTATCAAGTAGGCCGTACCAGCCCATAGCAACCCAACCAAGATAATCTAACAGGCCAAGATTGGTTGGAGATTTCAAAATTTTGCTAAGTCCATGGCCACGATAAGCCATTCCGATCAAGAAGGCCATGGACAGTTCTAAGCAACCACGAAAGCTTCCAAGAGTTGAAACATTGCCTATCAAGTAGGCCGTACCAGCCCATAGCAACCCAACCAAGATAATCTAAGAGGCCAAGATTGGTTGGAGATTTCAAAATTTTGCTAAGTCCATGGCCACGATAAGCCATTCCGATCAAGAAGGTCACGAACAGTGCTTAGCAACCACAAAAGCTTCCAAGAGTTGAAACATTGCCTATCAAGTAGGCCGTACCAGCCCATAGCAACCCAACCAAGATAATCTAACAGGCCAAGATTGGTTGGAGATTTCAAAATTTTGCTAAGTCCATGGCCACGATAAGCCATTCCGATCAAGAAGGCCATGGACAGTTCTAAGCAACCACGAAAGCTTCCAAGAGTTGAAACATTGCCTATCAAGTAGGCCGTACCAGCCCATACCAACCCAACCAAGATAATCTAAGAGGCCAAGATTGGTTGGAGATTTCAAAATTTTGCTAAGTCCATGGCCACCATAAGCCATTTGTATCAAGAAGGCCACGAACAGTGCTTAGCAACCACGAAAGCTTCCAAGAGTTGAAACATTGCCTATCAAGTAGGCCGTACCAGCCCATAGCAACCCAACCAAGATAATTTAACAGGCCAAGATTGGATCTCAAAATGTTGCTAAGTCCATGGCCACCATAAGCCATTTCTATCAAGAAGGCCATAGACAGTTCTAAACAACCACGAAAGCTTCCAAGAGTTGAAACATTGCCTATCAAGTAGGCCGTACCAGCCCATAGCAACCCAACCAAGATAATCTAAGAGGCCAAGATTGGATCTCAAAATGTTGCTAAGTCCATGGCCACCATAAGCCATTTCTATCAAGAAGGCCATGGACAGTTCTAAACAACCACGAAAGCTTCCAAGAGTTGAAACATTGCCTATCAAGTAGGCCGTACCAGCCCATACCAACCCAACCAAGATAATCTAAGAGGCCAAGATTGGTTGGAGATTTCAAAATTTTGCTAAGTCCATGACCACCATAAGCCATTTCTATCAAGAAGGCCACGAACAGTGCTTAGCAACCACGAAAGCTTCCAAGAGTTGAAACATTGCCTATCAAGTAGGCCGTACCAGCCCATGCCAACCCAACCAAGATAATCTAAGAGGCCAAGATTGGTTGGAGATTTCAAAATTTTGCTAAGTCCATGGCCACCATAAGCCATTTCTATCAAGAAGGCCATGGACAGTTCTAAACAACCACGAAAGCTTCCAAGAGTTGAAACATTGCCTATCAAGTAGGCCGTACCAGCCCATAGCAACCCAACCAAGATAATCTAAGAGGCCAAGATTGGTTGGAGATTTCAAAATTTTGCTAAGTCCATGGCCACCATAAGCCATTTCTATCAAGAAGGCCATGAACAGTGCTTAGCAACCACGAAAGCTTCCAAGAGTTGAAACATTGCCTATCAAGTAGGCCGTACCAGCCCATAGCAACCCAACCAAGATAATTTAACAGGCCAAGATTGGATCTCAAAATGTTGCTAAGTCCATGGCCACCATAAGCCATTTCTATCAAGAAGGCCATAGACAGTTCTAAACAACCACGAAAGCTTCCAAGAGTTGAAACATTGCCTATCAAGTAGGCCGTACCAGCCCATAGCAACCCAACCAAGATAATCTAAGAGGCCAAGATTGGATCTCAAAATGTTGCTAAGTCCATGGCCACCATAAGCCATTTCTATCAAGAAGGCCATGGACAGTTCTAAACAACCACGAAAGCTTCCAAGAGTTGAAACATTGCCTATCAAGTAGGCCGTAGCAGCCCATAGCAACCCAACCAAGGTAATCTAAGAGGCCAAGATTGGTTGGAGATTTCAAAATTTTGCTAAGTCCATGGCCACGATAAGCCCTTTCGATCAAGAAGGCCATGGACAGTTCTAAACAACCACGAAAGCTTCCAAGAGTTGAAACATTGCCTATCAAGTAGGCCGTACCAGCCCATAGCAAACCAACCAAGATAATCTAACAGGCCAAGATTGGATCTCAAAATTTTGCTAAGTCCATGGCCACGATAAGCCATTTCTATCAAGAAGGCCATGGACAGTTCTAAACAACCACGAAAGCTTCCAAGAGTTGAAACATTGCCTATCAAGTAGGCCGTACCAGCCCAAAGCAACCCAACCAAGATAATCTAACAGGCCAAGATTGGTTGGAGATTTCAAAATTTTGCTAAGTCCATGGCCACCATAAGCCATTTCTATCAAGAAGGCCACGAACAGTGCTTAGCAACCACGAAAGCTTCCAAGAGTTGAAACATTGCCTATCAAGTAGGCCGTAGCAGCCCATAGCAACCCAACCAAGATAATCTAACAGGCCAAGATTGGTTGGAGATTTCAAAATTTTGCTAAGTCCATGGCCACCATAAGCCATTCCGATCAAGAAGGCCACGAACAGTGCTTAGCAACCACGAAAGCTTCCAAGAGTTGAAACATTGCCTATCAAGTAGGCCGTAGCAGCCCATAGCAACCCAACCAAGGTAATCTAAGAGGCCAAGATTGGTTGGAGATTTCAAAATTTTGCTAAGTCCATGGCCACGATAAGCCCTTTCGATCAAGAAGGCCATGGACAGTTCTAAACAACCACGAAAGCTTCCAAGAGTTGAAACATTGCCTATCAAGTAGGCCGTACCAGCCCATAGCAACCCAACCAAGATAATCTAAGAGGCCAAGATTGGATCTCAAAATGTTGCTAAGTCCATGGCCACCATAAGCCATTTCTATCAAGAAGGCCATGGACAGTTCTAAACAACCACGAAAGCTTCCAAGAGTTGAAACATTGCCTATCAAGTAGGCCGTACCAGCCCATACCAACCCAACCAAGATAATCTAAGAGGCCAAGATTGGTTGGAGATTTCAAAATTTTGCTAAGTCCATGGCCACCATAAGCCATTTCTATCAAGAAGGCCACGAACAGTGCTTAGCAACCACGAAAGCTTCCAAGAGTTGAAACATTGCCTATCAAGTAGGCCGTACCAGCCCATGCCAACCCAACCAAGATAATCTAAGAGGCCAAGATTGGTTGGAGATTTCAAAATTTTGCTAAGTCCATGGCCACCATAAGCCATTTCTATCAAGAAGGCCATGGACAGTTCTAAACAACCACGAAAGCTTCCAAGAGTTGAAACATTGCCTATCAAGTAGGCCGTACCAGCCCATAGCAACCCAACCAAGATAATCTAAGAGGCCAAGATTGGTTGGAGATTTCAAAATTTTGCTAAGTCCATGGCCACCATAAGCCATTTCTATCAAGAAGGCCATGAACAGTGCTTAGCAACCACGAAAGCTTCCAAGAGTTGAAACATTGCCTATCAAGTAGGCCGTACCAGCCCATAGCAACCCAACCAAGATAATTTAACAGGCCAAGATTGGATCTCAAAATGTTGCTAAGTCCATGGCCACCATAAGCCATTTCTATCAAGAAGGCCATAGACAGTTCTAAACAACCACGAAAGCTTCCAAGAGTTGAAACATTGCCTATCAAGTAGGCCGTACCAGCCCATAGCAACCCAACCAAGATAATCTAAGAGGCCAAGATTGGATCTCAAAATGTTGCTAAGTCCATGGCCACCATAAGCCATTTCTATCAAGAAGGCCATGGACAGTTCTAAACAACCACGAAAGCTTCCAAGAGTTGAAACATTGCCTATCAAGTAGGCCGTACCAGCCCATACCAACCCAACCAAGATAATCTAAGAGGCCAAGATTGGTTGGAGATTTCAAAATTTTGCTAAGTCCATGACCACCATAAGCCATTTCTATCAAGAAGGCCACGAACAGTGCTTAGCAACCACGAAAGCTTCCAAGAGTTGAAACATTGCCTATCAAGTAGGCCGTACCAGCCCATAGCAAACCAACCAAGATAATCTAACAGGCCAAGATTGGATCTCAAAATGTTGCTAAGTCCATGGCCACGATAAGCCATTTCTATCAAGAAGGCCATGGACAGTTCTAAACAACCACGAAAGCTTCCAAGAGTTGAAACATTGCCTATCAAGTAGGCCGTACCAGCCCAAAGCAACCCAACCAAGATAATCTAACAGGCCAAGATTGGTTGGAGATTTCAAAATTTTGCTAAGTCCATGGCCACCATAAGCCATTTCTATCAAGAAGGCCACGAACAGTGCTTAGCAACCACGAAAGCTTCCAAGAGTTGAAACATTGCCTATCAAGTAGGCCGTAGCAGCCCATAGCAACCCAACCAAGATAATCTAACAGGCCAAGATTGGTTGGAGATTTCAAAATTTTGCTAAGTCCATGGCCACCATAAGCCATTCCGATCAAGAAGGCCACGAACAGTGCTTAGCAACCACGAAAGCTTCCAAGAGTTGAAACATTGCCTATCAAGTAGGCCGTACCAGCCCATACCAACCCAACCAAGGTAATCTAAGAGGCCAAGATTGGTTGGAGATTTCAAAATTTTGCTAAGTCCATGGCCACGTGAGCCATTTCTATCAAGAAGGCCATGGACAGTTCTAAGCAACCACGAAGGCTTCCAAGAGTTGAAACATTGCCTATCAAGTAGGCCGTACCAGCCCAAAGCAACCTAACCAAGATAATCTAACAGGCCAAGATTGGTTGGAGATTTCAAAATTTTGCTAAGTCCATGGCCACGATAAGCCATTCCGATCAAGAAGGCCATGGACAGTTCTAAACAACCACGAAAGCTTCCAAGAGTTGAAACATTGCCTATCAAGTAGGCCGTACCAGCCCATAGCAACCCAACCAAGATAATCTAACAGGCCAAGATTGGTTGGAGATTTCAAAATTTTGCTAAGTCCATGGCCACGATAAGCCATTCCGATCAAGAAGGCCATGGACAGTTCTAAGCAACCACGAAAGCTTCCAAGAGTTGAAACATTGCCTATCAAGTAGGCCGTACCAGCCCATAGCAACCCAACCAAGATAATCTAAGAGGCCAAGATTGGTTGGAGATTTCAAAATTTTGCTAAGTCCATGGCCACGATAAGCCATTCCGATCAAGAAGGTCACGAACAGTGCTTAGCAACCACAAAAGCTTCCAAGAGTTGAAACATTGCCTATCAAGTAGGCCGTACCAGCCCATAGCAACCCAACCAAGATAATCTAACAGGCCAAGATTGGTTGGAGATTTCAAAATTTTGCTAAGTCCATGGCCACGATAAGCCATTCCGATCAAGAAGGCCATGGACAGTTCTAAGCAACCACGAAAGCTTCCAAGAGTTGAAACATTGCCTATCAAGTAGGCCGTACCAGCCCATAGCAACCCAACCAAGATAATCTAACAGGCCAAGATTGGTTGGAGATTTCAAAATTTTGCTAAGTCCATGGCCACGATAAGCCCTTTCGATCAAGAAGGTCATGGACAGTTCTAAACAACCACGAAAGCTTCCAAGAGTTGAAACATTGCCTATCAAGTAGGCCGCACCAGCCCATAGCAACCCAACCAAGATAATCTAAGAGGCCAAGATTGGTTGGAGATTTCAAAATTTTGCTAAGTCCATGGCCACGTGAGCCATTTCTATCAAGAAGGCCATGGACAGTTCTAAGCAACCAAGAAGGCTTCCAAGAGTTGAAACATTGCCTATCAAGTAGGCCGTACCAGCCCAAAGCAACCCAACCAAGATAATCTAACAGGCCAAGATTGGTTGGAGATTTCAAAATTTTGCTAAGTCCATGGCCACGATAAGCCATTCCGATCAAGAAGGCCATGGACAGTTCTAAGCAACCACGAAAGCTTCCAAGAGTTGAAACATTGCCTATCAAGTAGGCCGTACCAGCCCATAGCAACCCAACCAAGATAATCTAACAGGCCAAGATTGGTTGGAGATTTCAAAATTTTGCTAAGTCCATGGCCACGATAAGCCATTCCGATCAAGCAGGTCACGAACAGTGCTTAGCAACCACAAAAGCTTCCAAGAGTTGAAACATTGCCTATCAAGTAGGCCGTACCAGCCCATAGCAACCCAACCAAGATAATCTAACAGGCCAAGATTGGTTGGAGATTTCAAAATTTTGCTAAGTCCATGGCCACGATAAGCCATTTCTATCAAGAAGGCCATGGACAGTTCTAAGCAACCACGAAAGCTTTCAAGAGTTGAAACATTGCCTATCAAGTAGGCCGTACCAGCCCATAGCAACCCAACCAAGATAATCTAACAGGCCAAGATTGGATCTCAAAATGTTGCTAAGTCCATGGCCACCATAAGCCATTTCTATCAAGAAGGCCATGGACAGTTCTAAACAACCACGAAAGCTTCCAAGAGTTGAAACATTGCCTATCAAGTAGGCCGTAGCAGCCCATAGCAACCCAACCAAGATAATCTAAGAGGCCAAGATTGGATCTCAAAATGTTGCTAAGTCCATGGCCACCATAAGCCATTTCTATCAAGAAGGCCATGGACAGTTCTAAACAACCACGAAAGCTTCCAAGAGTTGAAACATTGCCTATCAAGTAGGCCGTACCAGCCCATACCAACCCAACCAAGATAATCTAACAGGCCAAGATTGGTTGGAGATTTCAAAATTTTGCTAAGTCCATGGCCACCATAAGCCATTTCTATCAAGAAGGCCACGAACTGTGCTTAGCAACCACGAAAGCTTCCAAGAGTTGAAACATTGCCTATCAAGTAGGCCGTACCAGCCCATAGCAACCCAACCAAGATAATCTAACAGGCCAAGATTGGATCTCAAAATGTTGCTAAGTCCATGGCCACCATAAGCCATTTCTATCAAGAAGGCCATGGACAGTTCTAAACAACCACGAAAGCTTCCAAGAGTTGAAACATTGCCTATCAAGTAGGCCGTAGCAGCCCATAGCAACCCAACCAAGATAATCTAAGAGGCCAAGATTGGATCTCAAAATGTTGCTAAGTCCATGGCCACCATAAGCCATTTCTATCAAGAAGGCCATGGACAGTTCTAAACAACCACGAAAGCTTCCAAGAGTTGAAACATTGCCTATCAAGTAGGCCGTACCAGCCCATAGCAACCCAACCAAGATAATCTAACAGGCCAAGATTGGTTGGAGATTTCAAAATTTTGCTAAGTCCATGGCCACGATAAGCCATTCCGATCAAGAAGGCCATGGACAGTTCTAAGCAACCACGAAAGCTTCCAAGAGTTGAAACATTGCCTATCAAGTAGGCCGTACCAGCCCATAGCAACCCAACCAAGATAATCTAACAGGCCAAGATTGGTTGGAGATTTCAAAATTTTGCTAAGTCCATGGCCACGATAAGCCCTTTCGATCAAGAAGGTCATGGACAGTTCTAAACAACCACGAAAGCTTCCAAGAGTTGAAACATTGCCTATCAAGTAGGCCGCACCAGCCCATAGCAACCCAACCAAGATAATCTAAGAGGCCAAGATTGGTTGGAGATTTCAAAATTTTGCTAAGTCCATGGCCACGTGAGCCATTTCTATCAAGAAGGCCATGGACAGTTCTAAGCAACCAAGAAGGCTTCCAAGAGTTGAAACATTGCCTATCAAGTAGGCCGTACCAGCCCAAAGCAACCCAACCAAGATAATCTAACAGGCCAAGATTGGTTGGAGATTTCAAAATTTTGCTAAGTCCATGGCCACGATAAGCCATTCCGATCAAGAAGGCCATGGACAGTTCTAAGCAACCACGAAAGCTTCCAAGAGTTGAAACATTGCCTATCAAGTAGGCCGTACCAGCCCATAGCAACCCAACCAAGATAATCTAACAGGCCAAGATTGGTTGGAGATTTCAAAATTTTGCTAAGTCCATGGCCACGATAAGCCATTCCGATCAAGAAGGTCACGAACAGTGCTTAGCAACCACAAAAGCTTCCAAGAGTTGAAACATTGCCTATCAAGTAGGCCGTACCAGCCCATAGCAACCCAACCAAGATAATCTAACAGGCCAAGATTGGTTGGAGATTTCAAAATTTTGCTAAGTCCATGGCCACGATAAGCCATTTCTATCAAGAAGGCCATGGACAGTTCTAAGCAACCACGAAAGCTTCCAAGAGTTGAAACATTGCCTATCAAGTAGGCCGTACCAGCCCATAGCAACCCAACCAAGATAATCTAACAGGCCAAGATTGGATCTCAAAATGTTGCTAAGTCCATGGCCACCATAAGCCATTTCTATCAAGAAGGCCATGGACAGTTCTAAACAACCACGAAAGCTTCCAAGAGTTGAAACATTGCCTATCAAGTAGGCCGTAGCAGCCCATAGCAACCCAACCAAGATAATCTAAGAGGCCAAGATTGGATCTCAAAATGTTGCTAAGTCCATGGCCACCATAAGCCATTTCTATCAAGAAGGCCATGGACAGTTCTAAGCAACCACGAAAGCTTCCAAGAGTTGAAACATTGCCTATCAAGTAGGCCGTACCAGCCCATACCAACCCAACCAAGATAATCTAACAGGCCAAGATTGGTTGGAGATTTCAAAATTTTGCTAAGTCCATGGCCACCATAAGCCATTTCTATCAAGAAGGCCACGAACTGTGCTTAGCAACCACGAAAGCTTCCAAGAGTTGAAACATTGCCTATCAAGTAGGCCGTACCAGCCCATAGCAACCCAACCAAGATAATCTAACAGGCCAAGATTGGATCTCAAAATGTTGCTAAGTCCATGGCCACCATAAGCCATTTCTATCAAGAAGGCCATGGACAGTTCTAAACAACCACGAAAGCTTCCAAGAGTTGAAACATTGCCTATCAAGTAGGCCGTACCAGCCCATAGCAACCCAACCAAGATAATCTAACAGGCCAAGATTGGTTGGAGATTTCAAAATTTGGCTAAGTCCAGATTTTTTTACCCTTCGGGAATACAACCCTAGTTCACCAAGTTGAACGCGAAAAACTGTCCATAGGATACGCACAAAACGTTTATTGAGTTGGTCACCATATGTGGAAATTATGGTGAAAATAAGCCAAGTTCCGGAGTTTTTAACTCACACGAAACCACGAAAAACTTTCATTAGGAAAACTTGGTTGGAGCACCCTACTGCAGAACACACCGACATGGACGAAAGGGTCGACTGGCTAAGAGAAAAAAATTTTGCGGGACCACTCAAAAAATCATAGTTAGACCTAGCAAATGATGAAAAGTGAAACCCGCGATCGATTGGAGAAACCTTATTTTACACTGAAAAATTCCACATAAGGAAAATTTGTATGGAGCACCCTACTGCAGAACACACCGACATGGACGAAAGGGTCGACTGGCTAAGAGAAAAAAATTTTTGCGGGACCACTCAAAACATCATAGTTAGACCTAGCAAATGATGAAAAGTGAAACCCGCGATCGATTAGAGAAACCTTATTTTACACTGAAAAATTCCACATAAGGAAAATTTGTACGGAGCACCCTACTGCAGAGCACACCGACAGGGCCGGGAAGGAAGGCCCGGTCCAAGAAAAAATTTTTGCGGGACCACTCAAAACATCATAGTTAGACCTAGCAAATGATGAAAAGTGAAACCCGCGATCGATTGGAGAAACCTTATTTTACACTGAAAAATTCCACATAAGGAAAATTTGTATGGAGCACCCTACTGCAGAGCACACCGACAGGGCCGGGAAGGAAGGCCCGGTCCAAGAAAAAATTTTTGCGGGACCACTCAAAACATCATAGTTAGACCTAGCAAATGATGAAAAGTGAAACCCGCGATCGATTGGAGAAACCTTATTTTACACTGAAAAATTCCACATAAGGAAAATTTGTATGGAGCACCCTACTGCAGAGCACACCGACAGGGCCGGGAAGGAAGGCCCGGTCCAAGAAAAAATTTTTGCGGGACCACTCAAAACATCATAGTTAGACCTAGCAAATGATGAAAAGTGAAACCCGCGATCGATTGGAGAAACCTTATTTTACACTGAAAAATTCCACATAAGGAAAATTTGTATGGAGCACCCTACTGCAGAGCACACCGACAGGGCCGGGAAGGAAGGCCCGGTCCAAGAAAAAATTTTTGCGGGACCACTCAAAACATCATAGTTAGACCTAGCAAATGATGAAAAGTGAAACCCGCGATCGATTGGAGAAACCTTATTTTACACTGAAAAATTCCACATAAGGAAAATTTGTATGGAGCACCCTACTGCAGAGCACACCGACAGGGCCGGGAAGGAAGGCCCGGTCCAAGAAAAAATTTTTGCGGGACCACTCAAAACATCATAGTTAGACCTAGCAAATGATGAAAAGTGAAACCCGCGATCGATTGGAGAAACCTTATTTTACACTGAAAAATTCCACATAAGGAAAATTTGTATGGAGCACCCTACTGCAGAGCACACCGACAGGGCCGGGAAGGAAGGCCCGGTCCAAGAAAAAATTTTTGCGGGACCACTCAAAACATCATAGTTAGACCTAGCAAATGATGAAAAGTGAAACCCGCGATCGATTGGAGAAACCTTATTTTACACTGAAAAATTCCACATAAGGAAAATTTGTATGGAGCACCCTACTGCAGAGCACACCGACAGGGCCGGGAAGGAAGGCCCGGTCCAAGAAAAAAATTTTGCGGGACCACTCAAAACATCATAGTTAGACCTAGCAAATGATGAAAAGTGAAACCCGCGATCGATTGGAGAAACCTTATTTTACACTGAAAAATTCCACATAAGGAAAATTTGTATGGAGCACCCTACTGCAGAGCACACCGACAGGGCCGGGAAGGAAGGCCCGGTCCAAGAAAAAATTTTTGCGGGACCACTCAAAACATCATAGTTAGACCTAGCAAATGATGAAAAGTGAAACCCGCGATCGATTGGAGAAACCTTATTTTACACTGAAAAATTCCACATAAGGAAAATTTGTATGGAGCACCCTACTGCAGAGCACACCGACAGGGCCGGGAAGGAAGGCCCGGTCCAAGAAAAAAATTTTGCGGGACCACTCAAAACATCATAGTTAGACCTAGCAAATGATGAAAAGTGAAACCCGCGATCGATTGGAGAAACCTTATTTTACACTGAAAAATTCCACATAAGGAAAATTTGTATGGAGCACCCTACTGCAGAGCACACCGACAGGGCCGGGAAGGAAGGCCCGGTCCAAGAAAAAATTTTTGCGGGACCACTCAAAACATCATAGTTAGACCTAGCAAATGATGAAAAGTGAAACCCGCGATCGATTGGAGAAACCTTATTTTACACTGAAAAATTCCACATAAGGAAAATTTGTATGGAGCACCCTACTGTGGTCACCATCGGTCGAGTTGGTCGAGACGGGCAAAAAATTTTTTTTTCCATATCGTCTCAAAACATGATTTATGGACCTTGTAAATGTTGAAAAGTGAAACGAAATCACTTTTGGAGCGATGAAAATTTTGTATGGGAGGTCCCTACCCGGAACAAATTTTACTAGTAAAGTCATCATTCCGCGACGAGAAATTTGAAAATGGTCAAATATGGTTAAGATGTCATGTTCATTCCCTACTATGGGGGACCAGGTCGTCATGAAAAAATTTTTTTCTCGACCTGGTCAAATGTGGTTCTGCGACGGAGGTTAAACTAATATTGCATAATTTGGGCCAAAAACCCCCCTCTGCCAGAGAACGAAGCCCTTCAAGCTCGATAGCAGACCACATAAGTTGAACTTTGAGGTATCTGAAAGTTGAATATAGAGCGAGGTTCTAAGCGAAGGGATAGCTTAACGTTGAGCATTGAACGCAAAAAAGCTTAGAGATAAGCTTATTATATAACGATTGTGGTGCAGGACACAGCTTAACGTTGAGCTTTGAACGCAAATGGCTAGAACTAAGCTAAGAGATACGGGTAGTGGTGCATGGAACTGCTCACAAGTTGAGCTTCGAGAAGTCCAAAGGCAAAATGTAGAGCGAGGTTCTAAGCGAAGGGATAGCTTAACGTTGAGCATTGAACGCAAAAAAGCTTAGAGATAAGCTTATTATATAACGATTGTGGTGCAGGACACAGCTTAACGTTGAGCTTTGAACGCAAATGGCTAGAACTAAGCTAAGAGATACCTATAGTGGTGCATGGAACTGCTCACAAGTTGAGCTTCGAGAAGTCCAAAGGCAAAATGTAGAGCGAGGTTCTAAGCGAAGGGATAGCTTAACGTTGAGCATTGAACGCAAAAAGCTTAGAGATAAGCTTATTATATAACGATTGTGGTGCAGGACACAGCTTAACGTTGAGCTTTGAACGCAAATGGCTAGAACTAAGCTAAGAGATACGGGTAGTGGTGCATGGAACTGCTCACAAGTTGAGCTTCGAGAAGTCCAAAGGCAAAATGTAGAGCGAGGTTCTAAGCGAAGGGATAGCTTAACGTTGAGCATTGAACGCAAAAAAGCTTAGAGATAAGCTTATTATATAACGATTGTGGTGCAGGACACAGCTTAACGTTGAGCTTTGAACGCAAATGGCTAGAACTAAGCTAAGAGATACGTGTAGTGGTGCATGGAACTGCTCACAAGTTGAGCTTCGAGAAGTCCAAAGGCAAAATATAGAGAGAGGTCCTAGCAGCCTAAAAAACTTCTAGGGCCGACAGCTCACAAGTTGAGTTTCGAACGCAATTAGGCTACCTTGGTAGCCTTAATTTGAAAGCATTAAGGCAATGATATGGTAGAATGCCCGATCTTAAACCTATTGACAGAGAATGTGTACGAGTAAGCATAGATGTGGAGGAGCACATACCCTAAACAGTCCCGAAAGATGGTTAGCTAAGTGATGCATCACAAATGGACTTGGCGCACCAAGTTCACACTGAATCACACACGATCGCGTATATTAAAACCTGTTGTGTGGTGCATCACTAATAAAGTTTGGTGCGTCAAACGAACATGAGAGTTGAGCATATTGGGTATGTGTTATCACACACTTTGCACGACAATCGAGAAACCGCATAAGCTCAGTATAACACAGCAGGGGAAGATTGATGAAAACCAGAGCTAATACATGCAACAGGCCGGGAATGCTGCTTCTGAAGGTGGTAGGACCGGTGCACTTATTAGTTAAACCAATCGGCCGATTGAGTTGAAGTCTGGTACCGATCTTTCACTTGACTGTGCCCCATCAACTATTGATGGTAGTGTAGAGGACTACCATGGTTGTGACGGGAAGCGGGAATCAGGGTTCGATTCCGGAGCTAGTAGAGAGTGCCTGATAAAGGCCATGGTACACATCCAAATCAGGAAAGCAGCAGGAAACACTACCATACATTGCCAGGTCCATAGCCAACGATGCTGAGAACGGAATTTATTCCTTCGATCGTCGTTGGTTCACATGTTTACTGATGGTTGTACGAACACCATACCCGGTGGTAAGTACCGCACCGAAAAAGGTCTATTTTGCCCGTTTTTATAGCGGAAATAGTTCCCCATACATTTTGTATGGGGAATGTTTTTTACTTATTTTCCGTATTATCGCACCGATTTTCACGCGGTTTTCACACGATTCACTTAAAACTTGCACTTAACAACGGATTATAACTAAAATCCAGTCTCTCTAAACGATTTTTGCACACAAATTTTGGTTCTCACTGCGGAGCAAAACACGCCATGTCCAAACAGCTCGACTGCTCGAATGTCACCACACAGGGATAACTGGCTTGTGGCCGCCAAGCGTTCATAGCGACGTGGCTTATTGATCCTTCGATGTCGGCTCTTCCTATCATTGTGAAGCAAAATTCACCAAGCGTAGGATTGTTCACCCTTTCAAGGGAACGTGAGCTGGGTTTAGACCGTCGTGAGACAGGTTAGTTTTACCCTACTGGTGTGTGCTGTATGCTGCTATCTTAACGGAATTCCTGTGCAGTACGAGAGGAACCACAGGTACGGACCACTGGCTCAATACTAGTTCGACCGGACTTTGGTATGACGCTACGTCCGCTGGATTATGCCTGAACGCCTCTAAGGTCGTATCCAATCCGAGCTGATAGCGCATCATAAACCCATTAGGTGATCGGAAGCTAGCGGGCTTAACAACCCTCTGAGATCCGTCGGTGCTGCCCCGTGCACACTGCCGTCTCATCCCCGCTATAGCACTAGACTGAGCCGCAACGGGCGGGTGTACGCTGCACGTGGAAGTACCTTATCACAGGGAACCCTGGTGGCTGTGCTCCCGTCGACCGTGGATACAACTAGTTTCGACACCTTCGACCGCCCGCAAACGACGGGACTACAGGCTGGGAGCTGCGAGTTGTAGAGATGCGTTCGCATCGATCCTCTCAGGCGACCCATGCTTGGTGGTGAAGTGGTTAGTTCGTGGAGTATAGGCTTGCTGCACTCGACAAGAGTGCTGCTTGCAAGGCTGTGGTGGTACGTATGGTAGTTGATGAGCATAGGCTTGCTGCACTCGACAAGAGTGCTGCTTGCAAGCCTATGGTGGTACGGGTACGGTAGTTGATGTGAGCATAGGCTTGCTGCACTCGACAAGAGTGCTGCTTGCAAGCCTATGGGTGGTGTGGTGTGTGGTGCATGATTAGCCTTTCAAGGAAGATGTGTCCTTGGGGCTAATCGGTTATTTTTATAAGTCCGGGAAACCTTTCTCGTCGGGATTTTTATCCTAAGCAACCACGAAAGCTTCCAAGAGTTGAAACATTGCCTATCAAGTAGGCCGTAGCAGCCCATAGCAACCCAACCAAGATAATCTAACAGGCCAAGATTGGTTGGAGATTTCAAAATTTGGCTAAGTCCAGATTTTTTTACCCTTCGGGAATACAACCCTAGTTCACCAAGTTGAACGCGAAAAACTGTCCATAGGATACGCACAAAACGTTTATTGAGTTGGTTACCATATGTGGAAATTATGGTGAAAATAAGCCAAGTTCCGGAGTTTTTAACTCACACGAAACCACGAAAAACTTTCATTAGGAAAACTTGGTTGGAGCACCCTACTGCAGAACACACCGACATGGACGAAAGGGTCGACTGGCTAAGAGAAAAAAATTTTGCGGGACCACTCAAAACATCATAGTTAGACCTAGCAAATGATGAAAAGTGAAACCCGCGATCGATTGGAGAAACCTTATTTTACACTGAAAAATTCCACATAAGGAAAATTTGTATGGAGCACCCTACTGCAGAGCACACCGACAGGGCCGGGAAGGAAGGCCCGGTCCAAGAAAAAATTTTTGCGGGACCACTCAAAACATCATAGTTAGACCTAGCAAATGATGAAAAGTGAAACCCGCGATCGATTGGAGAAACCTTATTTTACACTGAAAAATTCCACATAAGGAAAATTTGTATGGAGCACCCTACTGCAGAGCACACCGACAGGGCCGGGAAGGAAGGCCCGGTCCAAGAAAAAATTTTTGCGGGACCACTCAAAACATCATAGTTAGACCTAGCAAATGATGAAAAGTGAAACCCGCGATCGATTGGAGAAACCTTATTTTACACTGAAAAATTCCACATAAGGAAAATTTGTATGGAGCACCCTACTGCAGAGCACACCGACAGGGCCGGGAAGGAAGGCCCGGTCCAAGAAAAAATTTTTGCGGGACCACTCAAAACATCATAGTTAGACCTAGCAAATGATGAAAAGTGAAACCCGCGATCGATTGGAGAAACCTTATTTTACACTGAAAAATTCCACATAAGGAAAATTTGTATGGAGCACCCTACTGCAGAGCACACCGACAGGGCCGGGAAGGAAGGCCCGGTCCAAGAAAAAATTTTTGCGGGACCACTCAAAACATCATAGTTAGACCTAGCAAATGATGAAAAGTGAAACCCGCGATCGATTGGAGAAACCTTATTTTACACTGAAAAATTCCACATAAGGAAAATTTGTATGGAGCACCCTACTGCAGAGCACACCGACAGGGCCGGGAAGGAAGGCCCGGTCCAAGAAAAAATTTTTGCGGGACCACTCAAAACATCATAGTTAGACCTAGCAAATGATGAAAAGTGAAACCCGCGATCGATTGGAGAAACCTTATTTTACACTGAAAAATTCCACATAAGGAAAATTTGTATGGAGCACCCTACTGCAGAGCACACCGACAGGGCCGGGAAGGAAGGCCCGGTCCAAGAAAAAATTTTTGCGGGACCACTCAAAACATCATAGTTAGACCTAGCAAATGATGAAAAGTGAAACCCGCGATCGATTGGAGAAACCTTATTTTACACTGAAAAATTCCACATAAGGAAAATTTGTATGGAGCACCCTACTGTGGTCACCATCGGTCGAGTTGGTCGAGACGGGCAAAAAATTTTTTTTTCCATATCGTCTCAAAACATGATTTATGGACCTTGTAAATGTTGAAAAGTGAAACGAAATCACTTTTGGAGCGATGAAAATTTTGTATGGGAGGTCCCTACCCGGAACAAATTTTACTAGTAAAGTCATCATTCCGCGACGAGAAATTTGAAAATGGTCAAATATGGTTAAGATGTCATGTTCATTCCCTACTATGGGGGACCAGGTCGTCATGAAAAAATTTTTTTCTCGACCTGGTCAAATGTGGTTCTGCGACGGAGGTTAAACTAATATTGCATAATTTGGGCCAAAAACCCCCCTCTGCCAGAGAACGAAGCCCTTCAAGCTCGATAGCAGACCACATAAGTTGAACTTTGAGGTATCTGAAAGTTGAATATAGAGCGAGGTTCTAAGCGAAGGGATAGCTTAACGTTGAGCATTGAACGCAAAAAAGCTTAGAGATAAGCTTATTATATAACGATTGTGGTGCAGGACACAGCTTAACGTTGAGCTTTGAACGCACATGGCTAGAACTAAGCTAAGAGATACGGGTAGTGGTGCATGGAACTGCTCACAAGTTGAGCTTCGAGAAGTCCAAAGGCAAAATGTAGAGCGAGGTTCTAAGCGAAGGGATAGCTTAACGTTGAGCATTGAACGCAAAAAAGCTTAGAGATAAGCTTATTATATAACGATTGTGGTGCAGGACACAGCTTAACGTTGAGCTTTGAACGCAAATGGCTAGAACTAAGCTAAGAGATACCTATAGTGGTGCATGGAACTGCTCACAAGTTGAGCTTCGAGAAGTCCAAAGGCAAAATGTAGAGCGAGGTTCTAAGCGAAGGGATAGCTTAACGTTGAGCATTGAACGCAAAAAGCTTAGAGATAAGCTTATTATATAACGATTGTGGTGCAGGACACAGCTTAACGTTGAGCTTTGAACGCACATGGCTAGAACTAAGCTAAGAGATACGGGTAGTGGTGCATGGAACTGCTCACAAGTTGAGCTTCGAGAAGTCCAAAGGCAAAATGTAGAGCGAGGTTCTAAGCGAAGGGATAGCTTAACGTTGAGCATTGAACGCAAAAAAGCTTAGAGATAAGCTTATTATATAACGATTGTGGTGCAGGACACAGCTTAACGTTGAGCTTTGAACGCAAATGGCTAGAACTAAGCTAAGAGATACGTGTAGTGGTGCATGGAACTGCTCACAAGTTGAGCTTCGAGAAGTCCAAAGGCAAAATATAGAGAGAGGTCCTAGCAGCCTAAAAAACTTCTAGGGCCGACAGCTCACAAGTTGAGTTTCGAACGCAATTAGGCTACCTTGGTAGCCTTAATTTGAAAGCATTAAGGCAATGATATGGTAGAATGCCCGATCTTAAACCTATTGACAGAGAATGTGTACGAGTAAGCATAGATGTGGAGGAGCACATACCCTAAACAGTCCCGAAAGATGGTTAGCTAAGTGATGCATCACAAATGGACTTGGCGCACCAAGTTCACACTGAATCACACACGATCGCGTATATTAAAACCTGTTGTGTGGTGCATCACTAATAAAGTTTGGTGCGTCAAACGAACATGAGAGTTGAGCATATTGGGTATGTGTTATCACACACTTTGCACGACAATCGAGAAACCGCATAAGCTCAGTATAACACAGCAGGGGAAGATTGATGAAAACCAGAGCTAATACATGCAACAGGCCGGGAATGCTGCTTCTGAAGGTGGTAGGACCGGTGCACTTATTAGTTAAACCAATCGGCCGATTGAGTTGAAGTCTGGTACCGATCTTTCACTTGACTGTGCCCCATCAACTATTGATGGTAGTGTAGAGGACTACCATGGTTGTGACGGGAAGCGGGAATCAGGGTTCGATTCCGGAGCTAGTAGAGAGTGCCTGATAAAGGCCATGGTACACATCCAAATCAGGAAAGCAGCAGGAAACACTACCATACATTGCCAGGTCCATAGCCAACGATGCTGAGAACGGAATTCATTCCTTCGATCGTCGTTGGTTCACATGTTTACTGATGGTTGTACGAACACCATACCCGGTGGTAAGTACCGCACCGAAAAAGGTCTATTTTGCCCGTTTTTATAGCGGAAATAGTTCCCCATACAAAATGTATGGGGAATGTTTTTTACTTATTTTCCGTATTATCGCACCGATTTTCACGCGGTTTTCACACGATTCACTTAAAACTTGCACTTAACAACGGATTATAACTAAAATCCAGTCTCTCTAAACGATTTTTGCACACAAATTTTGGTTCTCACTGCGGAGCAAAACACGCCATGTCCAAACAGCTCGACTGCTCGAATGTCACCACACAGGGATAACTGGCTTGTGGCCGCCAAGCGTTCATAGCGACGTGGCTTATTGATCCTTCGATGTCGGCTCTTCCTATCATTGTGAAGCAAAATTCACCAAGCGTAGGATTGTTCACCCTTTCAAGGGAACGTGAGCTGGGTTTAGACCGTCGTGAGACAGGTTAGTTTTACCCTACTGGTGTGTGCTGTATGCTGCTATCTTAACGGAATTCCTGTGCAGTACGAGAGGAACCACAGGTACGGACCACTGGCTCAATACTAGTTCGACCGGACTTTGGTATGACGCTACGTCCGCTGGATTATGCCTGAACGCCTCTAAGGTCGTATCCAATCCGAGCTGATAGCGCATCATAAACCCATTAGGTGATCGGAAGCTAGCGGGCTTAACAACCCTCTGAGATCCGTCGGTGCTGCCCCGTGCACACTGCCGTCTCATCCCCGCTATAGCACTAGACTGAGCCGCAACGGGCGGGTGTACGCTGCACGTGGAAGTACCTTATCACAGGGAACCCTGGTGGCTGTGCTCCCGTCGACCGTGGATACAACTAGTTTCGACACCTTCGACCGCCCGCAAACGACGGGACTACAGGCTGGGAGCTGCGAGTTGTAGAGATGCGTTCGCATCGATCCTCTCAGGCGACCCATGCTTGGTGGTGAAGTGGTTAGTTCGTGGAGTATAGGCTTGCTGCACTCGACAAGAGTGCTGCTTGCAAGGCTGTGGTGGTACGTATGGTAGTTGATGAGCATAGGCTTGCTGCACTCGACAAGAGTGCTGCTTGCAAGCCTATGGTGGTACGGGTACGGTAGTTGATGTGAGCATAGGCTTGCTGCACTCGACAAGAGTGCTGCTTGCAAGCCTATGGGTGGTGTGGTGTGTGGTGCATGATTAGCCTTTCAAGGAAGATGTGTCCTTGGGGCTAATCGGTTATTTTTATAAGTCCGGGAAACCTTTCTCGTCGGGATTTTTATCCTAAGCAACCACGAAAGCTTCCAAGAGTTGAAACATTGCCTATCAAGTAGGCCGTACCAGCCCATAGCAAACCAACCAAGATAATCTAACAGGCCAAGATTGGTTGGAGACTTCAAAATGTTGCTAAGTCCATGGCCACCATAAGCCATTTCTATCAAGAAGGCCATGGACAGTGCTTAGCAACCACGAAAGCTTCCAAGAGTTGAAACATTGCCTATCAAGTAGGCCGTACCAGCCCATAGCAACCCAACCAAGATACTCTAACAGGCCAAGATTGGTTGGAGATTTCAAAATTTTGCTAAGTCCATGGCCACGATAAGCCATTTCTATCAAGAAGGCCACGAACAGTGCTTAGCAACCACGAAAGCTTCCAAGAGTTGAAACATTGCCTATCAAGTAGGCCGTAGCAGCCCATAGCAACCCAACCAAGATACTCTAACAGGCCAAGATTGGTTGGAGAATTCAAAATTTTGCTAAGTCCATGGCCACGATAAGCCATTTCTACCAAGAAGGCCACGAACTGTGCTTAGCAACCACGAAAGCTTCCAAGAGTTGAAACATTGCCTATCAAGTAGGCCGTAGCAGCCCATAGCAACCCAACCAAGATAATCTAACAGGCCAAGATTGGTTGGAGATTTCAAAATTTGGCTAAGTCCATGGCCACCATAAGCCATTTCTATCAAGAAGGCCACGAACAGTGCTTAGCAACCACGAAAGCTTCCAAGAGTTGAAACATTGCCTATCAAGTAGGCCGTACCAGCCCATAGCAACCCAACCAAGATAATCTAACAGGCCAAGATTGGTTGGAGATTTCAAAATTTTGCTAAGTCCATGGCCACGATAAGCCATTTCTATCAAGAAGGCCATGGACAGTTCTAAACAACCACGAAAGCTTCCAAGAGTTGAAACATTGCCTATCAAGTAGGCCGTAGCAGCCCATAGCAACCCAACCAAGATAATCTAACAGGCCAAGATTGGTTGGAGATTTCAAAATTTTGCTAAGTCCATGGCCACGATAAGCCATTTCTATCAAGAAGGCCATGGACAGTGCTTAGCAACCACGAAAGCTTCTAAGAGTTGAAACATTGCCTATCAAGTAGGCCGTACCAGCCCATAGCAAACCAACCAAGATAATCTAACAGGCCAAGATTGGTTGAAGAATTCAAAATTTTGCTAAGTCCATGGCCACGATAAGCCATTTCTATCAAGAAGGCCACGAACAGTGCTTAGCAACCACGAAAGCTTCCAAGAGTTGAAACATTGCCTATCAAGTAGGCCGTAGCAGCCCATAGCAACCCAACCAAGATACTCTAACAGGCCAAGATTGGTTGGAGAATTCAAAATTTTGCTAAGTCCATGGCCACGATAAGCCATTTCTACCAAGAAGGCCACGAACTGTGCTTAGCAACCACGAAAGCTTCCAAGAGTTGAAACATTGCCTATCAAGTAGGCCGTACCAGCCCATAGCAACCCAACCAAGATAATCTAACAGGCCAAGATTGGTTGGAGATTTCAAAATTTTGCTAAGTCCATGGCCACGATAAGCCATTTCTATCAAGAAGGCCATGGACAGTTCTAAACAACCACGAAAGCTTCCAAGAGTTGAAACATTGCCTATCAAGTAGGCCGTAGCAGCCCATAGCAACCCAACCAAGATAATCTAACAGGCCAAGATTGGTTGGAGATTTCAAAATTTGGCTAAGTCCAGATTTTTTTACCCTTCGGGAATACAACCCTAGTTCACCAAGTTGAACGCGAAAAACTGTCCATAGGATACGCACAAAACGTTTATTGAGTTGGTTACCATATGTGGAAATTATGGTGAAAATAAGCCAAGTTCCGGAGTTTTTAACTCACACGAAACCACGAAAAACTTTCATTAGGAAAACTTGGTTGGAGCACCCTACTGCAGAACACACCGACATGGACGAAAGGGTCGACTGGCTAAGAGAAAAAAATTTTGCGGGACCACTCAAAACATCATAGTTAGACCTAGCAAATGATGAAAAGTGAAACCCGCGATCGATTGGAGAAACCTTATTTTACACTGAAAAATTCCACATAAGGAAAATTTGTATGGAGCACCCTACTGCAGAGCACACCGACAGGGCCGGGAAGGAAGGCCCGGTCCAAGAAAAAATTTTTGCGGGACCACTCAAAACATCATAGTTAGACCTAGCAAATGATGAAAAGTGAAACCCGCGATCGATTGGAGAAACCTTATTTTACACTGAAAAATTCCACATAAGGAAAATTTGTATGGAGCACCCTACTGCAGAGCACACCGACAGGGCCGGGAAGGAAGGCCCGGTCCAAGAAAAAATTTTTGCGGGACCACTCAAAACATCATAGTTAGACCTAGCAAATGATGAAAAGTGAAACCCGCGATCGATTGGAGAAACCTTATTTTACACTGAAAAATTCCACATAAGGAAAATTTGTATGGAGCACCCTACTGCAGAGCACACCGACAGGGCCGGGAAGGAAGGCCCGGTCCAAGAAAAAAATTTTGCGGGACCACTCAAAACATCATAGTTAGACCTAGCAAATGATGAAAAGTGAAACCCGCGATCGATTGGAGAAACCTTATTTTACACTGAAAAATTCCACATAAGGAAAATTTGTATGGAGCACCCTACTGCAGAGCACACCGACAGGGCCGGGAAGGAAGGCCCGGTCCAAGAAAAAATTTTTGCGGGACCACTCAAAACATCATAGTTAGACCTAGCAAATGATGAAAAGTGAAACCCGCGATCGATTGGAGAAACCTTATTTTACACTGAAAAATTCCACATAAGGAAAATTTGTATGGAGCACCCTACTGCAGAGCACACCGACAGGGCCGGGAAGGAAGGCCCGGTCCAAGAAAAAATTTTTGCGGGACCACTCAAAACATCATAGTTAGACCTAGCAAATGATGAAAAGTGAAACCCGCGATCGATTGGAGAAACCTTATTTTACACTGAAAAATTCCACATAAGGAAAATTTGTATGGAGCACCCTACTGCAGAGCACACCGACAGGGCCGGGAAGGAAGGCCCGGTCCAAGAAAAAATTTTTGCGGGACCACTCAAAACATCATAGTTAGACCTAGCAAATGATGAAAAGTGAAACCCGCGATCGATTGGAGAAACCTTATTTTACACTGAAAAATTCCACATAAGGAAAATTTGTATGGAGCACCCTACTGCAGAGCACACCGACAGGGCCGGGAAGGAAGGCCCGGTCCAAGAAAAAATTTTTGCGGGACCACTCAAAACATCATAGTTAGACCTAGCAAATGATGAAAAGTGAAACCCGCGATCGATTGGAGAAACCTTATTTTACACTGAAAAATTCCACATAAGGAAAATTTGTATGGAGCACCCTACTGCAGAGCACACCGACAGGGCCGGGAAGGAAGGCCCGGTCCAAGAAAAAATTTTTGCGGGACCACTCAAAACATCATAGTTAGACCTAGCAAATGATGAAAAGTGAAACCCGCGATCGATTGGAGAAACCTTATTTTACACTGAAAAATTCCACATAAGGAAAATTTGTATGGAGCACCCTACTGCAGAGCACACCGACAGGGCCGGGAAGGAAGGCCCGGTCCAAGAAAAAAATTTTTGCGGGACCACTCAAAACATCATAGTTAGACCTAGCAAATGATGAAAAGTGAAACCCGCGATCGATTGGAGAAACCTTATTTTACACTGAAAAATTCCACATAAGGAAAATTTGTATGGAGCACCCTACTGCAGAGCACACCGACAGGGCCGGGAAGGAAGGCCCGGTCCAAGAAAAAATTTTTGCGGGACCACTCAAAACATCATAGTTAGACCTAGCAAATGATGAAAAGTGAAACCCGCGATCGATTGGAGAAACCTTATTTTACACTGAAAAATTCCACATAAGGAAAATTTGTATGGAGCACCCTACTGTGGTCACCATCGGTCGAGTTGGTCGAGACGGGCAAAAAATTTTTTTTTCCATATCGTCTCAAAACATGATTTATGGACCTTGTAAATGTTGAAAAGTGAAACGAAATCACTTTTGGAGCGATGAAAATTTTGTATGGGAGGTCCCTACCCGGAACAAATTTTACTAGTAAAGTCATCATTCCGCGACGAGAAATTTGAAAATGGTCAAATATGGTTAAGATGTCATGTTCATTCCCTACTATGGGGGACCAGGTCGTCACGAAAAAATTTTTTTCTCGACCTGGTCAAATGTGGTTCTGCGACGGAGGTTAAACTAATATTGCATAATTTGGGCCAAAAACCCCCCTCTGCCAGAGAACGAAGCCCTTCAAGCTCGATAGCAGACCACATAAGTTGAACTTTGAGGTATCTGAAAGTTGAATATAGAGCGAGGTTCTAAGCGAAGGGATAGCTTAACGTTGAGCATTGAACGCAAAAAAGCTTAGAGATAAGCTTATTATATAACGATTGTGGTGCAGGACACAGCTTAACGTTGAGCTTTGAACGCAAATGGCTAGAACTAAGCTAAGAGATACGGGTAGTGGTGCATGGAACTGCTCACAAGTTGAGCTTCGAGAAGTCCAAAGGCAAAATGTAGAGCGAGGTTCTAAGCGAAGGGATAGCTTAACGTTGAGCATTGAACGCAAAAAAGCTTAGAGATAAGCTTATTATATAACGATTGTGGTGCAGGACACAGCTTAACGTTGAGCTTTGAACGCACATGGCTAGAACTAAGCTAAGAGATACGGGTAGTGGTGCATGGAACTGCTCACAAGTTGAGCTTCGAGAAGTCCAAAGGCAAAATATAGAGAGAGGTCCTAGCAGCCTAAAAAACTTCTAGGGCCGACAGCTCACAAGTTGAGTTTCGAACGCAATTAGGCTACCTTGGTAGCCTTAATTTGAAAGCATTAAGGCAATGATATGGTAGAATGCCCGATCTTAAACCTATTGACAGAGAATGTGTACGAGTAAGCATAGATGTGGAGGAGCACATACCCTAAACAGTCCCGAAAGATGGTTAGCTAAGTGATGCATCACAAATGGACTTGGCGCACCAAGTTCACACTGAATCACACACGATCGCGTATATTAAAACCTGTTGTGTGGTGCATCACTAATAAAGTTTGGTGCGTCAAACGAACATGAGAGTTGAGCATATTGGGTATGTGTTATCACACACTTTGCACGACAATCGAGAAACCGCATAAGCTCAGTATAACACAGCAGGGGAAGATTGATGAAAACCAGAGCTAATACATGCAACAGGCCGGGAATGCTGCTTCTGAAGGTGGTAGGACCGGTGCACTTATTAGTTAAACCAATCGGCCGATTGAGTTGAAGTCTGGTACCGATCTTTCACTTGACTGTGCCCCATCAACTATTGATGGTAGTGTAGAGGACTACCATGGTTGTGACGGGAAGCGGGAATCAGGGTTCGATTCCGGAGCTAGTAGAGAGTGCCTGATAAAGGCCATGGTACACATCCAAATCAGGAAAGCAGCAGGAAACACTACCATACATTGCCAGGTCCATAGCCAACGATGCTGAGAACGGAATTTATTCCTTCGATCGTCGTTGGTTCACATGTTTACTGATGGTTGTACGAACACCATACCCGGTGGTAAGTACCGCACCGAAAAAGGTCTATTTTGCCCGTTTTTATAGCGGAAATAGTTCCCCATACATTTTGTATGGGGAATGTTTTTTACTTATTTTCCGTATTATCGCACCGATTTTCACGCGGTTTTCACACGATTCACTTAAAACTTGCACTTAACAACGGATTATAACTAAAATCCAGTCTCTCTAAACGATTTTTGCACACAAATTTTGGTTCTCACTGCGGAGCAAAACACGCCATGTCCAAACAGCTCGACTGCTCGAATGTCACCACACAGGGATAACTGGCTTGTGGCCGCCAAG
>NW_026525791.1:70000-90000 GCF_943734725.1 Anopheles marshallii | reverse complement strand
GAAGGCCACGAACAGTGCTTAGCAACCACGAAAGCTTCCAAGAGTTGAAACATTGCCTATCAAGTAGGCCGTACCAGCCCATAGCAACCCAACCAAGATAATCTAACAGGCCAAGATTGGTTGGAGATTTCAAAATTTTGCTAAGTCCATGGCCACGATAAGCCATTTCTATCAAGAAGGCCATGGACAGTTCTAAACAACCACGAAAGCTTCCAAGAGTTGAAACATTGCCTATCAAGTAGGCCGTAGCAGCCCATAGCAACCCAACCAAGATAATCTAACAGGCCAAGATTGGTTGGAGATTTCAAAATTTTGCTAAGTCCATGGCCACGATAAGCCATTTCTATCAAGAAGGCCATGGACAGTGCTTAGCAACCACGAAAGCTTCCAAGAGTTGAAACATTGCCTATCAAGTAGGCCGTACCAGCCCATAGCAAACCAACCAAGATAATCTAACAGGCCAAGATTGGTTGAAGAATTCAAAATTTTGCTAAGTCCATGGCCACGATAAGCCATTTCTATCAAGAAGGCCACGAACAGTGCTTAGCAACCACGAAAGCTTCCAAGAGTTGAAACATTGCCTATCAAGTAGGCCGTAGCAGCCCATAGCAACCCAACCAAGATACTCTAACAGGCCAAGATTGGTTGGAGAATTCAAAATTTTGCTAAGTCCATGGCCACGATAAGCCATTTCTACCAAGAAGGCCACGAACTGTGCTTAGCAACCACGAAAGCTTCCAAGAGTTGAAACATTGCCTATCAAGTAGGCCATACCAGCCCATAGCAACCCAACCAAGATAATCTAACAGGCCAAGATTGGTTGGAGATTTCAAAATTTTGCTAAGTCCATGGCCACGATAAGCCATTTCTATCAAGAAGGCCATGGACAGTTCTAAACAACCACGAAAGCTTCCAAGAGTTGAAACATTGCCTATCAAGTAGGCCGTAGCAGCCCATAGCAACCCAACCAAGATAATCTAACAGGCCAAGATTGGTTGGAGATTTCAAAATTTGGCTAAGTCCAGATTTTTTTACCCTTCGGGAATACAACCCTAGTTCACCAAGTTGAACGCGAAAAACTGTCCATAGGATACGCACAAAACGTTTATTGAGTTGGTTACCATATGTGGAAATTATGGTGAAAATAAGCCAAGTTCCGGAGTTTTTAACTCACACGAAACCACGAAAAACTTTCATTAGGAAAACTTGGTTGGAGCACCCTACTGCAGAACACACCGACATGGACGAAAGGGTCGACTGGCTAAGAGAAAAAAATTTTGCGGGACCACTCAAAACATCATAGTTAGACCTAGCAAATGATGAAAAGTGAAACCCGCGATCGATTGGAGAAACCTTATTTTACACTGAAAAATTCCACATAAGGAAAATTTGTATGGAGCACCCTACTGCAGAGCACACCGACAGGGCCGGGAAGGAAGGCCCGGTCCAAGAAAAAATTTTTGCGGGACCACTCAAAACATCATAGTTAGACCTAGCAAATGATGAAAAGTGAAACCCGCGATCGATTGGAGAAACCTTATTTTACACTGAAAAATTCCACATAAGGAAAATTTGTATGGAGCACCCTACTGCAGAGCACACCGACAGGGCCGGGAAGGAAGGCCCGGTCCAAGAAAAAATTTTTGCGGGACCACTCAAAACATCATAGTTAGACCTAGCAAATGATGAAAAGTGAAACCCGCGATCGATTGGAGAAACCTTATTTTACACTGAAAAATTCCACATAAGGAAAATTTGTATGGAGCACCCTACTGCAGAGCACACCGACAGGGCCGGGAAGGAAGGCCCGGTCCAAGAAAAAATTTTTGCGGGACCACTCAAAACATCATAGTTAGACCTAGCAAATGATGAAAAGTGAAACCCGCGATCGATTGGAGAAACCTTATTTTACACTGAAAAATTCCACATAAGGAAAATTTGTATGGAGCACCCTACTGCAGAGCACACCGACAGGGCCGGGAAGGAAGGCCCGGTCCAAGAAAAAATTTTTGCGGGACCACTCAAAACATCATAGTTAGACCTAGCAAATGATGAAAAGTGAAACCCGCGATCGATTGGAGAAACCTTATTTTACACTGAAAAATTCCACATAAGGAAAATTTGTATGGAGCACCCTACTGTGGTCACCATCGGTCGAGTTGGTCGAAACGGGCAAAAAATTTTTTTTTCCATATCGTCTCAAAACATGATTTATGGACCTTGTAAATGTTGAAAAGTGAAACGAAATCACTTTTGGAGCGATGAAAATTTTGTATGGGAGGTCCCTACCCGGAACAAATTTTACTAGTAAAGTCATCATTCCGCGACGAGAAATTTGAAAATGGTCAAATATGGTTAAGATGTCATGTTCATTCCCTACTATGGGGGACCAGGTCGTCACGAAAAAATTTTTTTCTCGACCTGGTCAAATGTGGTTCTGCGACGGAGGTTAAACTAATATTGCATAATTTGGGCCAAAAACCCCCCTCTGCCAGAGAACGAAGCCCTTCAAGCTCGATAGCAGACCACATAAGTTGAACTTTGAGGTATCTGAAAGTTGAATATAGAGCGAGGTTCTAAGCGAAGGGATAGCTTAACGTTGAGCATTGAACGCAAAAAAGCTTAGAGATAAGCTTATTATATAACGATTGTGGTGCAGGACACAGCTTAACGTTGAGCTTTGAACGCACATGGCTAGAACTAAGCTAAGAGATACCTATAGTGGTGCATGGAACTGCTCACAAGTTGAGCTTCGAGAAGTCCAAAGGCAAAATGTAGAGCGAGGTTCTAAGCGAAGGGATAGCTTAACGTTGAGCATTGAACGCAAAAAGCTTAGAGATAAGCTTATTATATAACGATTGTGGTGCAGGACACAGCTTAACGTTGAGCTTTGAACGCACATGGCTAGAACTAAGCTAAGAGATACCTATAGTGGTGCATGGAACTGCTCACAAGTTGAGCTTCGAGAAGTCCAAAGGCAAAATGTAGAGCGAGGTTCTAAGCGAAGGGATAGCTTAACGTTGAGCATTGAACGCAAAAAGCTTAGAGATAAGCTTATTATATAACGATTGTGGTGCAGGACACAGCTTAACGTTGAGCTTTGAACGCACATGGCTAGAACTAAGCTAAGAGATACGGGTAGTGGTGCATGGAACTGCTCACAAGTTGAGCTTCGAGAAGTCCAAAGGCAAAATATAGAGAGAGGTCCTAGCAGCCTAAAAAACTTCTAGGGCCGACAGCTCACAAGTTGAGTTTCGAACGCAATTAGGCTACCTTGGTAGCCTTAATTTGAAAGCATTAAGGCAATGATATGGTAGAATGCCCGATCTTAAACCTATTGACAGAGAATGTGTACGAGTAAGCATAGATGTGGAGGAGCACATACCCTAAACAGTCCCGAAAGATGGTTAGCTAAGTGATGCATCACAAATGGACTTGGCGCACCAAGTTCACACTGAATCACACACGATCGCGTATATTAAAACCTGTTGTGTGGTGCATCACTAATAAAGTTTGGTGCGTCAAACGAACATGAGAGTTGAGCATATTGGGTATGTGTGATAACACACTTTGCACGACAATCGAGAAACCGCATAAGCTCAGTATAACACAGCAGGGGAAGATTGATGAAAACCAGAGCTAATACATGCAACAGGCCGGGAATGCTGCTTCTGAAGGTGGTAGGACCGGTGCACTTATTAGTTAAACCAATCGGCCGATTGAGTTGAAGTCTGGTACCGATCTTTCACTTGACTGTGCCCCATCAACTATTGATGGTAGTGTAGAGGACTACCATGGTTGTGACGGGAAGCGGGAATCAGGGTTCGATTCCGGAGCTAGTAGAGAGTGCCTGATAAAGGCCATGGTACACATCCAAATCAGGAAAGCAGCAGGAAACACTACCATACATTGCCAGGTCCATAGCCAACGATGCTGAGAACGGAATTTATTCCTTCGATCGTCGTTGGTTCACATGTTTACTGATGGTTGTACGAACACCATACCCGGTGGTAAGTACCGCACCGAAAAAGGTCTATTTTGCCCGTTTTTATAGCGGAAATAGTTCCCCATACAAAATGTATGGGGAATGTTTTTTACTTATTTTCCGTATTATCGCACCGATTTTCACGCGGTTTTCACACGATTCACTTAAAACTTGCACTTAACAACGGATTATAACTAAAATCCAGTCTCTCTAAACGATTTTTGCACACAAATTTTGGTTCTCACTGCGGAGCAAAACACGCCATGTCCAAACAGCTCGACTGCTCGAATGTCACCACACAGGGATAACTGGCTTGTGGCCGCCAAGCGTTCATAGCGACGTGGCTTATTGATCCTTCGATGTCGGCTCTTCCTATCATTTTGAAGCAAAATTCACCAAGCGTAGGATTGTTCACCCTTTCAAGGGAACGTGAGCTGGGTTTAGACCGTCGTGAGACAGGTTAGTTTTACCCTACTGGTGTGTGCTGTATGCTGCTATCTTAACGGAATTCCTGTGCAGTACGAGAGGAACCACAGGTACGGACCACTGGCTCAATACTAGTTCGACCGGACTTTGGTATGACGCTACGTCCGCTGGATTATGCCTGAACGCCTCTAAGGTCGTATCCAATCCGAGCTGATAGCGCATCATAAACCCATTAGGTGATCGGAAGCTAGCGGGCTTAACAACCCTCTGAGATCCGTCGGTGCTGCCCCGTGCACACTGCCGTCTCATCCCCGCTATAGCACTAGACTGAGCCGCAACGGGCGGGTGTACGCTGCACGTGGAAGTACCTTATCACAGGGAACCCTGGTGGCTGTGCTCCCGTCGACCGTGGATACAACTAGTTTCGACACCTTCGACCGCCCGCAAACGACGGGACTACAGGCTGGGAGCTGCGAGTTGTAGAGATGCGTTCGCATCGATCCTCTCAGGCGACCCATGCTTGGTGGTGAAGTGGTTAGTTCGTGGAGTATAGGCTTGCTGCACTCGACAAGAGTGCTGCTTGCAAGGCTGTGGTGGTACGTATGGTAGTTGATGAGCATAGGCTTGCTGCACTCGACAAGAGTGCTGCTTGCAAGCCTATGGTGGTACGGGTACGGTAGTTGATGTGAGCATAGGCTTGCTGCACTCGACAAGAGTGCTGCTTGCAAGCCTATGGGTGGTGTGGTGTGTGGTGCATGATTAGCCTTTCAAGGAAGATGTGTCCTTGGGGCTAATCGGTTATTTTTATAAGTCCGGGAAACCTTTCTCGTCGGGATTTTTATCCTAAGCAACCACGAAAGCTTCCAAGAGTTGAAACATTGCCTATCAAGTAGGCCGTACCAGCCCATAGCAAACCAACCAAGATAATCTAACAGGCCAAGATTGGTTGGAGACTTCAAAATGTTGCTAAGTCCATGGCCACCATAAGCCATTTCTATCAAGAAGGCCATGGACAGTGCTTAGCAACCACGAAAGCTTCCAAGAGTTGAAACATTGCCTATCAAGTAGGCCGTACCAGCCCATAGCAACCCAACCAAGATACTCTAACAGGCCAAGATTGGTTGAAGAATTCAAAATTTTGCTAAGTCCATGGCCACGATAAGCCATTTCTATCAAGAAGGCCACGAACAGTGCTTAGCAACCACGAAAGCTTCCAAGAGTTGAAACATTGCCTATCAAGTAGGCCGTAGCAGCCCATAGCAACCCAACCAAGATACTCTAACAGGCCAAGATTGGTTGGAGAATTCAAAATTTTGCTAAGTCCATGGCCACGATAAGCCATTTCTACCAAGAAGGCCACGAACTGTGCTTAGCAACCACGAAAGCTTCCAAGAGTTGAAACATTGCCTATCAAGTAGGCCGTAGCAGCCCATAGCAACCCAACCAAGATAATCTAACAGGCCAAGATTGGTTGGAGATTTCAAAATTTGGCTAAGTCCATGGCCACCATAAGCCATTTCTATCAAGAAGGCCACGAACAGTGCTTAGCAACCACGAAAGCTTCCAAGAGTTGAAACATTGCCTATCAAGTAGGCCGTACCAGCCCATAGCAACCCAACCAAGATAATCTAACAGGCCAAGATTGGTTGGAGATTTCAAAATTTTGCTAAGTCCATGGCCACGATAAGCCATTTCTATCAAGAAGGCCATGGACAGTTCTAAACAACCACGAAAGCTTCCAAGAGTTGAAACATTGCCTATCAAGTAGGCCGTAGCAGCCCATAGCAACCCAACCAAGATAATCTAACAGGCCAAGATTGGTTGGAGATTTCAAAATTTTGCTAAGTCCATGGCCACGATAAGCCATTTCTATCAAGAAGGCCATGGACAGTGCTTAGCAACCACGAAAGCTTCCAAGAGTTGAAACATTGCCTATCAAGTAGGCCGTACCAGCCCATAGCAAACCAACCAAGATAATCTAACAGGCCAAGATTGGTTGAAGAATTCAAAATTTTGCTAAGTCCATGGCCACGATAAGCCATTTCTATCAAGAAGGCCATGGACAGTGCTTAGCAACCACGAAAGCTTCCAAGAGTTGAAACATTGCCTATCAAGTAGGCCGTAGCAGCCCATAGCAACCCAACCAAGATACTCTAACAGGCCAAGATTGGTTGGAGAATTCAAAATTTTGCTAAGTCCATGGCCACGATAAGCCATTTCTACCAAGAAGGCCACGAACTGTGCTTAGCAACCACGAAAGCTTCCAAGAGTTGAAACATTGCCTATCAAGTAGGCCGTACCAGCCCATAGCAACCCAACCAAGATAATCTAACAGGCCAAGATTGGTTGGAGATTTCAAAATTTTGCTAAGTCCATGGCCACGATAAGCCATTTCTATCAAGAAGGCCATGGACAGTTCTAAACAACCACGAAAGCTTCCAAGAGTTGAAACATTGCCTATCAAGTAGGCCGTAGCAGCCCATAGCAACCCAACCAAGATAATCTAACAGGCCAAGATTGGTTGGAGATTTCAAAATTTGGCTAAGTCCAGATTTTTTTACCCTTCGGGAATACAACCCTAGTTCACCAAGTTGAACGCGAAAAACTGTCCATAGGATACGCACAAAACGTTTATTGAGTTGGTTACCATATGTGGAAATTATGGTGAAAATAAGCCAAGTTCCGGAGTTTTTAACTCACACGAAACCACGAAAAACTTTCATTAGGAAAACTTGGTTGGAGCACCCTACTGCAGAACACACCGACATGGACGAAAGGGTCGACTGGCTAAGAGAAAAAAATTTTGCGGGACCACTCAAAACATCATAGTTAGACCTAGCAAATGATGAAAAGTGAAACCCGCGATCGATTGGAGAAACCTTATTTTACACTGAAAAATTCCACATAAGGAAAATTTGTATGGAGCACCCTACTGCAGAGCACACCGACAGGGCCGGGAAGGAAGGCCCGGTCCAAGAAAAAATTTTTGCGGGACCACTCAAAACATCATAGTTAGACCTAGCAAATGATGAAAAGTGAAACCCGCGATCGATTGGAGAAACCTTATTTTACACTGAAAAATTCCACATAAGGAAAATTTGTATGGAGCACCCTACTGCAGAGCACACCGACAGGGCCGGGAAGGAAGGCCCGGTCCAAGAAAAAATTTTTGCGGGACCACTCAAAACATCATAGTTAGACCTAGCAAATGATGAAAAGTGAAACCCGCGATCGATTGGAGAAACCTTATTTTACACTGAAAAATTCCACATAAGGAAAATTTGTATGGAGCACCCTACTGCAGAGCACACCAACAGGGCCGGGAAGGAAGGCCCGGTCCAAGAAAAAATTTTTGCGGGACCACTCAAAACATCATAGTTAGACCTAGCAAATGATGAAAAGTGAAACCCGCGATCGATTGGAGAAACCTTATTTTACACTGAAAAATTCCACATAAGGAAAATTTGTATGGAGCACCCTACTGCAGAGCACACCGACAGGGCCGGGAAGGAAGGCCCGGTCCAAGAAAAAATTTTTGCGGGACCACTCAAAACATCATAGTTAGACCTAGCAAATGATGAAAAGTGAAACCCGCGATCGATTGGAGAAACCTTATTTTACACTGAAAAATTCCACATAAGGAAAATTTGTATGGAGCACCCTACTGCAGAGCACACCGACAGGGCCGGGAAGGAAGGCCCGGTCCAAGAAAAAATTTTTGCGGGACCACTCAAAACATCATAGTTAGACCTAGCAAATGATGAAAAGTGAAACCCGCGATCGATTGGAGAAACCTTATTTTACACTGAAAAATTCCACATAAGGAAAATTTGTATGGAGCACCCTACTGCAGAGCACACCGACAGGGCCGGGAAGGAAGGCCCGGTCCAAGAAAAAATTTTTGCGGGACCACTCAAAACATCATAGTTAGACCTAGCAAATGATGAAAAGTGAAACCCGCGATCGATTGGAGAAACCTTATTTTACACTGAAAAATTCCACATAAGGAAAATTTGTATGGAGCACCCTACTGCAGAGCACACCGACAGGGCCGGGAAGGAAGGCCCGGTCCAAGAAAAAATTTTTGCGGGACCACTCAAAACATCATAGTTAGACCTAGCAAATGATGAAAAGTGAAACCCGCGATCGATTGGAGAAACCTTATTTTACACTGAAAAATTCCACATAAGGAAAATTTGTATGGAGCACCCTACTGCAGAGCACACCGACAGGGCCGGGAAGGAAGGCCCGGTCCAAGAAAAAATTTTTGCGGGACCACTCAAAACATCATAGTTAGACCTAGCAAATGATGAAAAGTGAAACCCGCGATCGATTGGAGAAACCTTATTTTACACTGAAAAATTCCACATAAGGAAAATTTGTATGGAGCACCCTACTGTGGTCACCATCGGTCGAGTTGGTCGAAACGGGCAAAAAATTTTTTTTTCCATATCGTCTCAAAACATGATTTATGGACCTTGTAAATGTTGAAAAGTGAAACGAAATCACTTTTGGAGCGATGAAAATTTTGTATGGGAGGTCCCTACCCGGAACAAATTTTACTAGTAAAGTCATCATTCCGCGACGAGAAATTTGAAAATGGTCAAATATGGTTAAGATGTCATGTTCATTCCCTACTATGGGGGACCAGGTCGTCACGAAAAAATTTTTTTCTCGACCTGGTCAAATGTGGTTCTGCGACGGAGGTTAAACTAATATTGCATAATTTGGGCCAAAAACCCCCCTCTGCCAGAGAACGAAGCCCTTCAAGCTCGATAGCAGACCACATAAGTTGAACTTTGAGGTATCTGAAAGTTGAATATAGAGCGAGGTTCTAAGCGAAGGGATAGCTTAACGTTGAGCATTGAACGCAAAAAAGCTTAGAGATAAGCTTATTATATAACGATTGTGGTGCAGGACACAGCTTAACGTTGAGCTTTGAACGCAAATGGCTAGAACTAAGCTAAGAGATACCTATAGTGGTGCATGGAACTGCTCACAAGTTGAGCTTCGAGAAGTCCAAAGGCAAAATGTAGAGCGAGGTTCTAAGCGAAGGGATAGCTTAACGTTGAGCATTGAACGCAAAAAAGCTTAGAGATAAGCTTATTATATAACGATTGTGGTGCAGGACACAGCTTAACGTTGAGCTTTGAACGCAAATGGCTAGAACTAAGCTAAGAGATACCTATAGTGGTGCATGGAACTGCTCACAAGTTGAGCTTCGAGAAGTCCAAAGGCAAAATGTAGAGCGAGGTTCTAAGCGAAGGGATAGCTTAACGTTGAGCATTGAACGCAAAAAGCTTAGAGATAAGCTTATTATATAACGATTGTGGTGCAGGACACAGCTTAACGTTGAGCTTTGAACGCAAATGGCTAGAACTAAGCTAAGAGATACGGGTAGTGGTGCATGGAACTGCTCACAAGTTGAGCTTCGAGAAGTCCAAAGGCAAAATGTAGAGCGAGGTTCTAAGCGAAGGGATAGCTTAACGTTGAGCATTGAACGCAAAAAAGCTTAGAGATAAGCTTATTATATAACGATTGTGGTGCAGGACACAGCTTAACGTTGAGCTTTGAACGCAAATGGCTAGAACTAAGCTAAGAGATACGGGTAGTGGTGCATGGAACTGCTCACAAGTTGAGCTTCGAGAAGTCCAAAGGCAAAATATAGAGAGAGGTCCTAGCAGCCTAAAAAACTTCTAGGGCCGACAGCTCACAAGTTGAGTTTCGAACGCAATTAGGCTACCTTGGTAGCCTTAATTTGAAAGCATTAAGGCAATGATATGGTAGAATGCCCGATCTTAAACCTATTGACAGAGAATGTGTACGAGTAAGCATAGATGTGGAGGAGCACATACCCTAAACAGTCCCGAAAGATGGTTAGCTAAGTGATGCATCACAAATGGACTTGGCGCACCAAGTTCACACTGAATCACACACGATCGCGTATATTAAAACCTGTTGTGTGGTGCATCACTAATAAAGTTTGGTGCGTCAAACGAACATGAGAGTTGAGCATATTGGGTATGTGTGATAACACACTTTGCACGACAATCGAGAAACCGCATAAGCTCAGTATAACACAGCAGGGGAAGATTGATGAAAACCAGAGCTAATACATGCAACAGGCCGGGAATGCTGCTTCTGAAGGTGGTAGGACCGGTGCACTTATTAGTTAAACCAATCGGCCGATTGAGTTGAAGTCTGGTACCGATCTTTCACTTGACTGTGCCCCATCAACTATTGATGGTAGTGTAGAGGACTACCATGGTTGTGACGGGAAGCGGGAATCAGGGTTCGATTCCGGAGCTAGTAGAGAGTGCCTGATAAAGGCCATGGTACACATCCAAATCAGGAAAGCAGCAGGAAACACTACCATACATTGCCAGGTCCATAGCCAACGATGCTGAGAACGGAATTTATTCCTTCGATCGTCGTTGGTTCACATGTTTACTGATGGTTGTACGAACACCATACCCGGTGGTAAGTACCGCACCGAAAAAGGTCTATTTTGCCCGTTTTTATAGCGGAAATAGTTCCCCATACAAAATGTATGGGGAATGTTTTTTACTTATTTTCCGTATTATCGCACCGATTTTCACGCGGTTTTCACACGATTCACTTAAAACTTGCACTTAACAACGGATTATAACTAAAATCCAGTCTCTCTAAACGATTTTTGCACACAAATTTTGGTTCTCACTGCGGAGCAAAACACGCCATGTCCAAACAGCTCGACTGCTCGAATGTCACCACACAGGGATAACTGGCTTGTGGCCGCCAAGCGTTCATAGCGACGTGGCTTATTGATCCTTCGATGTCGGCTCTTCCTATCATTGTGAAGCAAAATTCACCAAGCGTAGGATTGTTCACCCTTTCAAGGGAACGTGAGCTGGGTTTAGACCGTCGTGAGACAGGTTAGTTTTACCCTACTGGTGTGTGCTGTATGCTGCTATCTTAACGGAATTCCTGTGCAGTACGAGAGGAACCACAGGTACGGACCACTGGCTCAATACTAGTTCGACCGGACTTTGGTATGACGCTACGTCCGCTGGATTATGCCTGAACGCCTCTAAGGTCGTATCCAATCCGAGCTGATAGCGCATCATAAACCCATTAGGTGATCGGAAGCTAGCGGGCTTAACAACCCTCTGAGATCCGTCGGTGCTGCCCCGTGCACACTGCCGTCTCATCCCCGCTATAGCACTAGACTGAGCCGCAACGGGCGGGTGCACGCTGCACGTGGAAGTACCTTATCACAGGGAACCCTGGTGGCTGTGCTCCCGTCGACCGTGGATACAACTAGTTTCGACACCTTCGACCGCCCGCAAACGACGGGACTACAGGCTGGGAGCTGCGAGTTGTAGAGATGCGTTCGCATCGATCCTCTCAGGCGACCCATGCTTGGTGGTGAAGTGGTTAGTTCGTGGAGTATAGGCTTGCTGCACTCGACAAGAGTGCTGCTTGCAAGGCTGTGGTGGTACGTATGGTAGTTGATGAGCATAGGCTTGCTGCACTCGACAAGAGTGCTGCTTGCAAGCCTATGGTGGTACGGGTACGGTAGTTGATGTGAGCATAGGCTTGCTGCACTCGACAAGAGTGCTGCTTGCAAGCCTATGGGTGGTGTGGTGTGTGGTGCATGATTAGCCTTTCAAGGAAGATGTGTCCTTGGGGCTAATCGGTTATTTTTATAAGTCCGGGAAACCTTTCTCGTCGGGATTTTTATCCTAAGCAACCACGAAAGCTTCCAAGAGTTGAAACATTGCCTATCAAGTAGGCCGTACCAGCCCATAGCAAACCAACCAAGATAATCTAACAGGCCAAGATTGGTTGGAGACTTCAAAATGTTGCTAAGTCCATGGCCACCATAAGCCATTTCTATCAAGAAGGCCATGGACAGTGCTTAGCAACCACGAAAGCTTCCAAGAGTTGAAACATTGCCTATCAAGTAGGCCGTACCAGCCCATAGCAACCCAACCAAGATACTCTAACAGGCCAAGATTGGTTGAAGAATTCAAAATTTTGCTAAGTCCATGGCCACGATAAGCCATTTCTATCAAGAAGGCCACGAACAGTGCTTAGCAACCACGAAAGCTTCCAAGAGTTGAAACATTGCCTATCAAGTAGGCCGTAGCAGCCCATAGCAACCCAACCAAGATACTCTAACAGGCCAAGATTGGTTGGAGAATTCAAAATTTTGCTAAGTCCATGGCCACGATAAGCCATTTCTACCAAGAAGGCCACGAACTGTGCTTAGCAACCACGAAAGCTTCCAAGAGTTGAAACATTGCCTATCAAGTAGGCCGTAGCAGCCCATAGCAACCCAACCAAGATAATCTAACAGGCCAAGATTGGTTGGAGATTTCAAAATTTGGCTAAGTCCATGGCCACCATAAGCCATTTCTATCAAGAAGGCCACGAACAGTGCTTAGCAACCACGAAAGCTTCCAAGAGTTGAAACATTGCCTATCAAGTAGGCCGTACCAGCCCATAGCAACCCAACCAAGATAATCTAACAGGCCAAGATTGGTTGGAGATTTCAAAATTTTGCTAAGTCCATGGCCACGATAAGCCATTTCTATCAAGAAGGCCATGGACAGTTCTAAACAACCACGAAAGCTTCCAAGAGTTGAAACATTGCCTATCAAGTAGGCCGTAGCAGCCCATAGCAACCCAACCAAGATAATCTAACAGGCCAAGATTGGTTGGAGATTTCAAAATTTTGCTAAGTCCATGGCCACGATAAGCCATTTCTATCAAGAAGGCCATGGACAGTGCTTAGCAACCACGAAAGCTTCCAAGAGTTGAAACATTGCCTATCAAGTAGGCCGTACCAGCCCATAGCAAACCAACCAAGATAATCTAACAGGCCAAGATTGGTTGAAGAATTCAAAATTTTGCTAAGTCCATGGCCACGATAAGCCATTTCTATCAAGAAGGCCACGAACAGTGCTTAGCAACCACGAAAGCTTCCAAGAGTTGAAACATTGCCTATCAAGTAGGCCGTAGCAGCCCATAGCAACCCAACCAAGATACTCTAACAGGCCAAGATTGGTTGGAGAATTCAAAATTTTGCTAAGTCCATGGCCACGATAAGCCATTTCTACCAAGAAGGCCACGAACTGTGCTTAGCAACCACGAAAGCTTCCAAGAGTTGAAACATTGCCTATCAAGTAGGCCGTAGCAGCCCATAGCAACCCAACCAAGATAATCTAACAGGCCAAGATTGGTTGGAGATTTCAAAATTTTGCTAAGTCCATGGCCACGATAAGCCATTTCTATCAAGAAGGCCATGGACAGTTCTAAACAACCACGAAAGCTTCCAAGAGTTGAAACATTGCCTATCAAGTAGGCCGTAGCAGCCCATAGCAACCCAACCAAGATAATCTAACAGGCCAAGATTGGTTGGAGATTTCAAAATTTGGCTAAGTCCAGATTTTTTTACCCTTCGGGAATACAACCCTAGTTCACCAAGTTGAACGCGAAAAACTGTCCATAGGATACGCACAAAACGTTTATTGAGTTGGTTACCATATGTGGAAATTATGGTGAAAATAAGCCAAGTTCCGGAGTTTTTAACTCACACGAAACCACGAAAAACTTTCATTAGGAAAACTTGGTTGGAGCACCCTACTGCAGAACACACCGACATGGACGAAAGGGTCGACTGGCTAAGAGAAAAAAATTTTGCGGGACCACTCAAAACATCATAGTTAGACCTAGCAAATGATGAAAAGTGAAACCCGCGATCGATTGGAGAAACCTTATTTTACACTGAAAAATTCCACATAAGGAAAATTTGTATGGAGCACCCTACTGCAGAGCACACCGACAGGGCCGGGAAGGAAGGCCCGGTCCAAGAAAAAATTTTTGCGGGACCACTCAAAACATCATAGTTAGACCTAGCAAATGATGAAAAGTGAAACCCGCGATCGATTGGAGAAACCTTATTTTACACTGAAAAATTCCACATAAGGAAAATTTGTATGGAGCACCCTACTGCAGAGCACACCGACAGGGCCGGGAAGGAAGGCCCGGTCCAAGAAAAAATTTTTGCGGGACCACTCAAAACATCATAGTTAGACCTAGCAAATGATGAAAAGTGAAACCCGCGATCGATTGGAGAAACCTTATTTTACACTGAAAAATTCCACATAAGGAAAATTTGTATGGAGCACCCTACTGCAGAGCACACCGACAGGGCCGGGAAGGAAGGCCCGGTCCAAGAAAAAAATTTTGCGGGACCACTCAAAACATCATAGTTAGACCTAGCAAATGATGAAAAGTGAAACCCGCGATCGATTGGAGAAACCTTATTTTACACTGAAAAATTCCACATAAGGAAAATTTGTATGGAGCACCCTACTGCAGAGCACACCGACAGGGCCGGGAAGGAAGGCCCGGTCCAAGAAAAAATTTTTGCGGGACCACTCAAAACATCATAGTTAGACCTAGCAAATGATGAAAAGTGAAACCCGCGATCGATTGGAGAAACCTTATTTTACACTGAAAAATTCCACATAAGGAAAATTTGTATGGAGCACCCTACTGCAGAGCACACCGACAGGGCCGGGAAGGAAGGCCCGGTCCAAGAAAAAATTTTTGCGGGACCACTCAAAACATCATAGTTAGACCTAGCAAATGATGAAAAGTGAAACCCGCGATCGATTGGAGAAACCTTATTTTACACTGAAAAATTCCACATAAGGAAAATTTGTATGGAGCACCCTACTGCAGAGCACACCGACAGGGCCGGGAAGGAAGGCCCGGTCCAAGAAAAAATTTTTGCGGGACCACTCAAAACATCATAGTTAGACCTAGCAAATGATGAAAAGTGAAACCCGCGATCGATTGGAGAAACCTTATTTTACACTGAAAAATTCCACATAAGGAAAATTTGTATGGAGCACCCTACTGCAGAGCACACCGACAGGGCCGGGAAGGAAGGCCCGGTCCAAGAAAAAATTTTTGCGGGACCACTCAAAACATCATAGTTAGACCTAGCAAATGATGAAAAGTGAAACCCGCGATCGATTGGAGAAACCTTATTTTACACTGAAAAATTCCACATAAGGAAAATTTGTATGGAGCACCCTACTGCAGAGCACACCGACAGGGCCGGGAAGGAAGGCCCGGTCCAAGAAAAAATTTTTGCGGGACCACTCAAAACATCATAGTTAGACCTAGCAAATGATGAAAAGTGAAACCCGCGATCGATTGGAGAAACCTTATTTTACACTGAAAAATTCCACATAAGGAAAATTTGTATGGAGCACCCTACTGCAGAGCACACCGACAGGGCCGGGAAGGAAGGCCCGGTCCAAGAAAAAATTTTTGCGGGACCACTCAAAACATCATAGTTAGACCTAGCAAATGATGAAAAGTGAAACCCGCGATCGATTGGAGAAACCTTATTTTACACTGAAAAATTCCACATAAGGAAAATTTGTATGGAGCACCCTACTGCAGAGCACACCGACAGGGCCGGGAAGGAAGGCCCGGTCCAAGAAAAAATTTTTGCGGGACCACTCAAAACATCATAGTTAGACCTAGCAAATGATGAAAAGTGAAACCCGCGATCGATTGGAGAAACCTTATTTTACACTGAAAAATTCCACATAAGGAAAATTTGTATGGAGCACCCTACTGCAGAGCACACCGACAGGGCCGGGAAGGAAGGCCCGGTCCAAGAAAAAATTTTTGCGGGACCACTCAAAACATCATAGTTAGACCTAGCAAATGATGAAAAGTGAAACCCGCGATCGATTGGAGAAACCTTATTTTACACTGAAAAATTCCACATAAGGAAAATTTGTATGGAGCACCCTACTGCAGAGCACACCGACAGGGCCGGGAAGGAAGGCCCGGTCCAAGAAAAAAATTTTGCGGGACCACTCAAAACATCATAGTTAGACCTAGCAAATGATGAAAAGTGAAACCCGCGATCGATTGGAGAAACCTTATTTTACACTGAAAAATTCCACATAAGGAAAATTTGTATGGAGCACCCTACTGCAGAGCACACCGACAGGGCCGGGAAGGAAGGCCCGGTCCAAGAAAAAATTTTTGCGGGACCACTCAAAACATCATAGTTAGACCTAGCAAATGATGAAAAGTGAAACCCGCGATCGATTGGAGAAACCTTATTTTACACTGAAAAATTCCACATAAGGAAAATTTGTATGGAGCACCCTACTGCAGAGCACACCGACAGGGCCGGGAAGGAAGGCCCGGTCCAAGAAAAAATTTTTGCGGGACCACTCAAAACATCATAGTTAGACCTAGCAAATGATGAAAAGTGAAACCCGCGATCGATTGGAGAAACCTTATTTTACACTGAAAAATTCCACATAAGGAAAATTTGTATGGAGCACCCTACTGCAGAGCACACCGACAGGGCCGGGAAGGAAGGCCCGGTCCAAGAAAAAATTTTTGCGGGACCACTCAAAACATCATAGTTAGACCTAGCAAATGATGAAAAGTGAAACCCGCGATCGATTGGAGAAACCTTATTTTACACTGAAAAATTCCACATAAGGAAAATTTGTATGGAGCACCCTACTGCAGAGCACACCGACAGGGCCGGGAAGGAAGGCCCGGTCCAAGAAAAAATTTTTGCGGGACCACTCAAAACATCATAGTTAGACCTAGCAAATGATGAAAAGTGAAACCCGCGATCGATTGGAGAAACCTTATTTTACACTGAAAAATTCCACATAAGGAAAATTTGTATGGAGCACCCTACTGCAGAGCACACCGACAGGGCCGGGAAGGAAGGCCCGGTCCAAGAAAAAATTTTTGCGGGACCACTCAAAACATCATAGTTAGACCTAGCAAATGATGAAAAGTGAAACCCGCGATCGATTGGAGAAACCTTATTTTACACTGAAAAATTCCACATAAGGAAAATTTGTATGGAGCACCCTACTGTGGTCACCATCGGTCGAGTTGGTCGAAACGGGCAAAAAATTTTTTTTTCCATATCGTCTCAAAACATGATTTATGGACCTTGTAAATGTTGAAAAGTGAAACGAAATCACTTTTGGAGCGATGAAAATTTTGTATGGGAGGTCCCTACCCGGAACAAATTTTACTAGTAAAGTCATCATTCCGCGACGAGAAATTTGAAAATGGTCAAATATGGTTAAGATGTCATGTTCATTCCCTACTATGGGGGACCAGGTCGTCACGAAAAAATTTTTTTCTCGACCTGGTCAAATGTGGTTCTGCGACGGAGGTTAAACTAATATTGCATAATTTGGGCCAAAAACCCCCCTCTGCCAGAGAACGAAGCCCTTCAAGCTCGATAGCAGACCACATAAGTTGAACTTTGAGGTATCTGAAAGTTGAATATAGAGCGAGGTTCTAAGCGAAGGGATAGCTTAACGTTGAGCATTGAACGCAAAAAAGCTTAGAGATAAGCTTATTATATAACGATTGTGGTGCAGGACACAGCTTAACGTTGAGCTTTGAACGCAAATGGCTAGAACTAAGCTAAGAGATACCTATAGTGGTGCATGGAACTGCTCACAAGTTGAGCTTCGAGAAGTCCAAAGGCAAAATGTAGAGCGAGGTTCTAAGCGAAGGGATAGCTTAACGTTGAGCATTGAACGCAAAAAAGCTTAGAGATAAGCTTATTATATAACGATTGTGGTGCAGGACACAGCTTAACGTTGAGCTTTGAACGCAAATGGCTAGAACTAAGCTAAGAGATACCTATAGTGGTGCATGGAACTGCTCACAAGTTGAGCTTCGAGAAGTCCAAAGGCAAAATGTAGAGCGAGGTTCTAAGCGAAGGGATAGCTTAACGTTGAGCATTGAACGCAAAAAAGCTTAGAGATAAGCTTATGATATAACGATTGTGGTGCAGGACACAGCTTAACGTTGAGCTTTGAACGCAAATGGCTAGAACTAAGCTAAGAGATACGGGTAGTGGTGCATGGAACTGCTCACAAGTTGAGCTTCGAGAAGTCCAAAGGCAAAATGTAGAGCGAGGTTCTAAGCGAAGGGATAGCTTAACGTTGAGCATTGAACGCAAAAAAGCTTAGAGATAAGCTTATTATATAACGATTGTGGTGCAGGACACAGCTTAACGTTGAGCTTTGAACGCACATGGCTAGAACTAAGCTAAGAGATACGGGTAGTGGTGCATGGAACTGCTCACAAGTTGAGCTTCGAGAAGTCCAAAGGCAAAATATAGAGAGAGGTCCTAGCAGCCTAAAAAACTTCTAGGGCCGACAGCTCACAAGTTGAGTTTCGAACGCAATTAGGCTACCCTGGTAGCCTTGATTTGAAAGCATTAAGGCAATGATATGGTAGAATGCCCGATCTTAAACCTATTGACAGAGAATGTGTACGAGTAAGCATAGATGTGGAGGAGCACATACCCTAAACAGTCCCGAAAGATGGTTAGCTAAGTGATGCATCACAAATGGACTTGGCGCACCAAGTTCACACTGAATCACACACGATCGCGTATATTAAAACCTGTTGTGTGGTGCATCACTAATAAAGTTTGGTGCGTCAAACGAACATGAGAGTTGAGCATATTGGGTATGTGTGATAACACACTTTGCACGACAATCGAGAAACCGCATAAGCTCAGTATAACACAGCAGGGGAAGATTGATGAAAACCAGAGCTAATACATGCAACAGGCCGGGAATGCTGCTTCTGAAGGTGGTAGAACCGGTGCACTTATTAGTTAAACCAATCGGCCGATTGAGTTGAAGTCTGGTACCGATCTTTCACTTGACTGTGCCCCATCAACTATTGATGGTAGTGTAGAGGACTACCATGGTTGTGACGGGAAGCGGGAATCAGGGTTCGATTCCGGAGCTAGTAGAGAGTGCCTGATAAAGGCCATGGTACACATCCAAATCAGGAAAGCAGCAGGAAACACTACCATACATTGCCAGGTGCATAGGAGGATTGCAAGCCCGTAAATTGCCCGATCATAGCCAGCGATGCTGAGAACGGAATTTATTCCTTCGATCGTCGTTGGTTCACATGTTTACTGATGGTTGTACGAACACCATACCCGGTGGTAAGTACAGTGGAGCTCGCCTTCACAACATAATGTTCACCAGTTGGACGCATAGATTGGAATAGCTCACATAGTGTTGGATTGCTGGAAACACACATTCCAGACTGCTCCGGTAGTCATGGAAAGGAGAGGATTGCAAGCCCGTAAATTGCCCGATTATAGCCAACGATGCTGAGAACGGAATTTATTCCTTCGATCGTCGTTGGTTCACATGTTTACTGATGGTTGTACGAACACCATACCCGGTGGTAAGTACAGTGGAGCTCGCCTTCACAACATAATGTTCACCAGTTGGACGCATAGATTGGAATAGCTCACAAGTGTTGGAAAGTTGAACGCACGTTGAAGACCGCTACTGTGGTCTTGGAAAGTAGAGGATTGCAAGCCCGTAAATTGTCCGATCATAGCCAACGATGCTGAGATCGGAATTCATTCCTTCGATCGTCGTTGGTTCGCATGTTTACTGATGGTTGTACGAACACCATACCCGGTGGTAAGTACAGTGGAGCTCGCCTTCACAACATAATGTTCACCAGTTGAACGTAC
>NW_026525791.1:30000-62500 GCF_943734725.1 Anopheles marshallii | reverse complement strand
TCATTACAACCGCGGCAATTAATTAATTCTTTCGCTCATCCTTAACATTCCTTTCAACCAAATCAAGCAAACTATTTATCTTGTAACCGCCTTCAGCAAAATCGACTTTCTATTAAAATTCACAGCGACAGAATACAGTGATCTCGTGTAACTCAGTGTGTTGTGCAGTGTAGTACAAGTGGGAGGCTTCCGCGTTTGTTGATTACCATTGATTAATTGTCTTCTACAATTTAATACGGATTATCGACAAACGGCGTAGAGGCCACAAATTGGTACGGCCTTCAGCCAAACCAGTCCCATCTTGAAAGTGCAGTGCCGCGTCGACAGCATACAGTGATCTTGTGTAGCGCAGTGTAATAAAAGTGGGAGGCTTCCGCGTTCGTTGATTACCATTGATTAATTGTCTTCTACAATTTAATACGGATTATCGACAAACGGCGTAGAGGCCAAAAATTGGTACGGCCTTCAGCCAAACCAGTCCCATCTTGAAAGTGTAGTGCCGTGTTTTTTGCGTGTGTGTTTGTACTCCAGAGCGCTGTTTCGTCCGACTGCGAGAAGATTTATTCATCGAGCAACGAAGCATCCTCCCAACGCTAACACCTCATCAAACCGGCAAATATTTAGATAATAAGATAGTTTAAATTAAAATAGATTATCGTAGACCCTCGAGCAGAATCCTCTTAATCTTGCATACTAAAGCTTAAAATCTTCCCAAATAATCCCAACCGACCGTTAACGGCTATTCAAATCAGGCACCCCCCTTTCAAAATACCACACACACCACAGTTATTTTTTTCGCACCCTCTGGGCTATTCCAAGACGGGCAATTTTTATTTTTCGTTTTTCCCCTCGCACAAACTCCCACAAAATAATAATTTTACGTAACACACCCCGATTTCACCAATAGCCGTTCAACCCACAATACATTATCCATTTCCCTTTGGTTAATTTGCCACGTACGCCATAATTTTTTTCCGCACCTGCCGGGTTATCCCTATTCTCCATTTAAATTCTACCCCCGACCGCACCGTGTATTACCATTTGCTTTCCCCCGTGTTCGTATTCCTACGCTTACACACTGTACCTGCGGTATATTCCAAACCGAGGCGTAACATAGATAATTATTTTCACACCGGGCAATTCCCATCCTGCATTTAAATTCCACCCGCGACCGCATCGTGTATTTTCCATTGCCGTTCCTCCTATTCCATATTCTTCCCTCGCGCACCTGCGGAATATTACAATTCGAGGCGTAACTGAGTTGGTTATTCCATTCTCCACTTCTCACACTCCCACGTCTAAAATACTTTTACACATACTCGGTTTAACATTTTTCCAAGGCTCCGAAAGTCACGTACACCATAATTCCTCCTCAACAATCTCTCTCTCTTTCTATCCTCTCAAATATTGAAATTTTCTGAATAAACCCATTCATTCCTTGCCAATTAACCGATCTTCATTGTTGCCGTCGGCAATTTAATCACCCAATCAATCATTTTTCCGATTATTCTAATTCTTTCTATTGCCCCTTCCTCCTTTGCACTCCAATAAAACTTCCTATTATACAATTGAATAATACCTTAATTAAATTCCAACACTATTGTTCATTTTTTCCCCAGACGGCCTTTTATCGATCAAATATAACTTTCCCCGACGGCCTTCATTATTCCTGCTCTATTTGATCGTTGGTCGAATCAAATTATCATTTCTTAATCGTTCTTCTTCTTAATTAATTTCAAATTACTATTGCCGATTAAACTGTATTTCTATTTTATTGATAGAGCTTAAAATCTTCCCAAATAATCCCAACCGACCGTTAACGGCAATTCAAATCAGGCACCCCCTTTCAAAATACTACACACACCACAGTTATTTTTTCGCACCCTCTGGGCTATTCCAAGACGGACAATTTTATTATTCCTATTCCCCTTGCACAAACTCCCACAAAATAATAATTTTACGTAACACACCCCGATTTCACCAATAGCCGTTCAACCCACAATATATTATCCATTTCCCTTTGGTTAATTTGCCACGTACGCCATAATTATTTTCCGCACCTGCCGGGTTATCCCTATTCTCCATTTAAATTCTACCCCCGACCGCACCGTGTATTACCATTTGCTTTCCCCCGTGTTCGTATTCCTACGCTTACACACTGTACCTGCGGTATATTCCAAACCGAGGCGTAACATAGATAATTATTTTCACACCGGGCAATTCCCATCCTGCATTTAAATTCCACCCGCGATCGCATCGTGTATTTTCCATTGCCGTTCCTCCTATTCCATATTCTCCCCTCGCGCACCTGCAAAATATTACAATTCGAGGCGTAACTGAGTTGGTTATTCCATTCTCCACTTCTCACACTCCCACGTTTAAAATACTTTTACACATACCCGGTTTAACATTTTTCCTTGGCTCTAAAAGTCACGTACGCCATAATTTCTCCTCAACAATCTCTCTCTCTTTCTATCCTCTCAAATATTGAAATTTTCTGAATAAACCCATTCATTCCTTGCCAATTAACCGATCTTCTTTTTTGCCGACGGCAATTTAAACACCCGATCAATCATTTCCCGATTATTAATCAAACTTCCAATAATTCCTTCTATTGCCCCTTCCTCCTTTGCACTCCAATAAATCTTCCCCTTTATACAATTGAATTAAACCTAAATTAAATTCCAACACTGTTGCTCAATCCTTCCCCAGACGGCCTTTTATCGATCAAATATAACTTTTCCCTGACGGCCTTCATTATTCCAGCTCTATTTTATTTGATCGTTGGTCGAATTAAATAATCATTTCTTAATCGTTCTTCTTCTTAGTAAAAATTCAAATCACTATTGCCGATTAAAATTATAATTTTTACTATCGATAATCAACTTCCCCGACGGCCCTCGTAATCCATTCCATTTCCATCTTTATCCTTACATTTTATTCCTTTATATTCAATCTAATCGAGCAATTTAAATTATAATTACGTTGTCCTCTCGTTTCCCCGACGGCCTTTTGCAAATATTAATTTCACCTAACGGATAATTGCAATTCCTGACCTAGTCTATAAATCAGTTCCATTCCCCGATTATTTTATTCACATTACTCCTAATTATTCAATTAATTATTAATTAATTAATTGAATTAATAAATTAATTAATTAATTATTCCATCATCATAACGACTTATAAAAACCCTTTATCAAACCTTCCCTTGTAAACCTTGACAACTTCTCTTCATTTAAAATATCAATAAATCTTTCAGCTCATTTATTTCAATCAATCAGAATAAAAAAACAATTAACTTGCTTACTCCTGCACTCAACGGCCTTATCCCTCATAGTGCAACTTTCTACCGACGGCCTTTTTATTTTCTCTGATCTTGTATAACAAATCATTGGCAAATTAACCTTCCCATCCTTAATTAATTTTGTTCTATAAAACCCAATCATTACAAAATATTATCCACTACTATCCTATCATACTCCGACGACCCTCAAATCGCCTCAACAAATTTTCCCCGACGACCTTGCAATCCTCGGCACGATCACTTACCTTTGGTTCCGAATAATTTAATCACCTTTGTCTAATTCTAATCGATCTAATTTATTTAATCATTCCTTCGCATTCTTCTTTCCACTTTTAACGACCGCCCCAGTGCACGTACCTATCACACCAGCCAAAGACAATTCCCCGTCGGCCTTATATCGTACATAACATCACCTTTCACTCTCTCCTTTGTCACATAACATACGTTCCTCACAATCGCACTATCTCTTTTCCTCCTACATACTTTAGCTACGCATAAGAATTCCTTCTCTTCGCACATTCTTTCGCATTCCTCTTTCCACTTTTACGACCGCCCCAGCGCACGTACCTATTACACCAGCCAACGACAATTCACCGTCGGCCCAATATCGTACATAACATTACCTCTCACTCTCTCCTTTGTCACATAACATACGTTCCGCGCTATCCTTTTCCTCCTGCATACTTTAGCTACGCATAAGAATTCCTTCTCTTCGCACATTCTTTCGCATTCCTCTTTATACTTTTCACGACCGCCCCATCGCACGTACCTATTACACCAGCCAACGACAATCCCCCGTCGGCCTAATATCGTACATAATAGGACTTCTCACTCCTTCCTCTTTCACATAACATACGTTCCTACCATCACGCCATCCCCTTTCCTCTTCCTTTAAAATATCAATAAATCCTTCAGCCCATTTATTTCAATCAATCAGAATAAAAATCCAATTAATTTGCTCACTCCTGCACTCAACGGCCTTATCCCTCATAGTGCAACTTTCTACCGACGGCCTTTTTATTTTCTCTGATCTTGTATAACAAATCATTGGCAAATTAACCTTCCCATCCTTAATTAATTTTGTTCTATAAAATCCAATCATTACAAAATATTATTCACTACTATCCTATCATACTCCGACGATCCCCAAATCGCCTCAACAAATTTTCCCCGACGGCCTTGCAATCCTCGGCACGATCACTTACCTTTGGTTCCGAATAATTTAATCACCTTTATCTAATTCTAATCTATTTAATTTATTTAATCATTCCTTCGCATTCTTCTTTCCACTTTTAACGACCGCCCCAGTGCACGTACCTATTACACCAGCCAAAGACAATCCCCGTCGGCCCAATATCGTACATAACATCACCTCTCACTCTCTCCATTGTCACATAACATACGTTCCTCACAATCGCACTATCTCTTTTCCTCCTACATACTTTAGCCACGCATAAGAATTCCTTCTCTTCGCACATTCTTTCGCATTCCTCTTTCCACTTTTACGACCGCCCCAGCGCACGTACCTATTACACCAGCCAACGACAATTCCCCGTCGGCCCAATATCGTACATAACATTACCTCTCACTCTCTCCTTTGTCACATAACATACGTTCCGCGCTATCCTTTTCCTCCTGCATACTTTAGCTACGCATAAGAATTCCTTCTCTTCGCACATTCTTTCGCATTCCTCTTTATACTTTTCACGACCGCCCCATCGCACGTACCTATTACACCAGCCAACGACAATCCCCCGTCGGCCAAATATCGTACATAATAGGACTTCTCACTCCTTCCTCTTTCACATAACATACGTTCCTACCATCACGCCATCCCCTTTCCTCTTCCTTTAAAATATCAATAAATCCTTCAGCTCATTTATTTCAATCAATCAGAATAAAAATCCAATTAATTTGCTCACTCCTTCACTCAACGGCCTTATCCCTTATAGTGCAACTTTCTACCGACGGCCTTTTTATTTTCTCTGATCTTGTATAACAAATCATTGGCAAATTCACCTTCCCATCCTTAATTAATTTTGTTTTATAAAATCCAATCATTACAAAACATTATTCACTACTATCCTATCATACTCCGACGACCCTCAAATCGCCTCAACAAATTTTCCCCGACGACCTTGCAATCCTCGGCACGATCACTTACCTTTGGTTCCGAATAATTTAATCACCTTTGTCTAATTCTAATCGATCTAATTTATTTAATCATTCCTTCGCATTCTTCTTTCCACTTTTAACGACCGCCCCAGTGCACGTACCTATCACACCAGCCAAAGACAATTCCCCGTCGGCCTGATATCGTACATAACATCACCTTTCACTCTCTCCTTTGTCACATAACATACGTTCCTCACAATCGCACTATCTCTTTTCCTCCTACATACTTTAGCTACGCATAAGAATTCCTTCTCTTCGCACATCCTTTCACATTCCTCTTTCCACTTTTTACAACCGCCCCAGCGCGCGCACCTATTACACCAGCCAACGACAATTCCCCGTCGGCCCAATATCGTACATAACATTACCTCTCACTCTCTCCTTTGTCACATAACATACGTTCCTCACAATCGCGCTATCCTTTTTCCTCCTACATACTTTAGCCACGCATAAGAATTCCTTCTCTTCGCACATTCTTTCGCATTCCTCTTTATACTTTTCACGACCGCCCCATCGCACGCACCTATTACACCAGCCAACGACAATCCCCCGTCGGCCTAATATCGTACATAATAGGACTTCTCACTCCTTCCTCTTTCACATAACATACGTTCCTACCATCACGCCATCCCCTTTCCTCTTCCTTTAAAATATCAATAAATCCTTCAGCCCATTTATTTCAATCAATCAGAATAAAAATCCAATTAATTTGCTCACTCCTGCACTCAACGGCCTTATCCCTCATAGTGCAACTTTCTACCGACGGCCTTTTTATTTTCTCTGATCTTGTATAACAAATCATTGGCAAATTAACCTTCCCATCCTTAATTAATTTTGTTCTATAAAATCCAATCATTACAAAATATTATTCACTACTATCCTATCATACTCCGACGATCCCCAAATCGCCTCAACAAATTTTCCCCGACGGCCTTGCAATCCTCGGCACGATCACTTACCTTTGGTTCCGAATAATTTAATCACCTTTATCTAATTCTAATCTATTTAATTTATTTAATCATTCCTTCGCATTCTTCTTTCCACTTTTAACGACCGCCCCAGTGCACGTACCTATTACACCAGCCAAAGACAATCCCCGTCGGCCCAATATCGTACATAACATCACCTCTCACTCTCTCCATTGTCACATAACATACGTTCCTCACAATCGCACTATCTCTTTTCCTCCTACATACTTTAGCCACGCATAAGAATTCCTTCTCTTCGCACATTCTTTCGCATTCCTCTTTCCACTTTTACGACCGCCCCAGCGCACGTACCTATTACACCAGCCAACGACAATTCCCCGTCGGCCCAATATCGTACATAACATTACCTCTCACTCTCTCCTTTGTCACATAACATACGTTCCGCGCTATCCTTTTCCTCCTGCATACTTTAGCTACGCATAAGAATTCCTTCTCTTCGCACATTCTTTCGCATTCCTCTTTATACTTTTCACGACCGCCCCATCGCACGTACCTATTACACCAGCCAACGACAATCCCCCGTCGGCCAAATATCGTACATAATAGGACTTCTCACTCCTTCCTCTTTCACATAACATACGTTCCTACCATCACGCCATCCCCTTTCCTCTTCCTTTAAAATATCAATAAATCCTTCAGCTCATTTATTTCAATCAATCAGAATAAAAATCCAATTAATTTGCTCACTCCTTCACTCAACGGCCTTATCCCTTATAGTGCAACTTTCTACCGACGGCCTTTTTATTTTCTCTGATCTTGTATAACAAATCATTGGCAAATTCACCTTCCCATCCTTAATTAATTTTGTTTTATAAAATCCAATCATTACAAAACATTATTCACTACTATCCTATCATACTCCGACGACCCTCAAATCGCCTCAACAAATTTTCCCCGACGACCTTGCAATCCTCGGCACGATCACTTACCTTTGGTTCCGAATAATTTAATCACCTTTGTCTAATTCTAATCGATCTAATTTATTTAATCATTCCTTCGCATTCTTCTTTCCACTTTTAACGACCGCCCCAGTGCACGTACCTATCACACCAGCCAAAGACAATTCCCCGTCGGCCTGATATCGTACATAACATCACCTTTCACTCTCTCCTTTGTCACATAACATACGTTCCTCACAATCGCACTATCTCTTTTCCTCCTACATACTTTAGCTACGCATAAGAATTCCTTCTCTTCGCACATCCTTTCACATTCCTCTTTCCACTTTTTACAACCGCCCCAGCGCGCGCACCTATTACACCAGCCAACGACAATTCCCCGTCGGCCCAATATCGTACATAACATTACCTCTCACTCTCTCCTTTGTCACATAACATACGTTCCTCACAATCGCGCTATCCTTTTTCCTCCTACATACTTTAGCCACGCATAAGAATTCCTTCTCTTCGCACATTCTTTCGCATTCCTCTTTATACTTTTCACGACCGCCCCATCGCACGTACCTATTACACCAGCCAACGACAATTCCCCGTCGGCCCAATATCGTACATAATAGGACCTCTCACTCTTTCCACTGTCACATAACATACGTTCCTACCATCACACCATCCTCTTTTCTCCTAGCCACCTTTAAACATTTATCAATCCTTTACTTCGCACACATTCTTGCATCGTCTCCTTTCCTCCTTCATCTCGTTAAATTCCCCATCCACGCATTTGTCCTTCCTTCCTTATTGATTCTATCGCCACCGCTTTGCCAATTCTATCCCCAACAAAGAAATTAATCAATTAGTGCAGCCCCGACGGCATTATAATTGCCTATTAATCCTCTCCAGCCGGAATTTATTTAGAAAATTCCGCTTCTCCGATTATTCCTCAAAGTATTTCCCAACCAAATCATTTTAATCTAAACTCCATTCTAAATTACTCCAACAGTTGCCTCCGCGATATTCCAATCTTTTCACTTTCACCACCTCCCCATTTACCCAAACCAAGGCCATTCTTTCCCCCTCATATCCGATACCACACTCTCTTCAGCTTTAAGGATACTTTCCTACTCTTTTCTTCTCGTCCTTCCGAATTTTCTCCTTTTCACCCAACTCAAATATAACCAATTCTCTTCCTTTATCCTCTCCAAATTCGATACAAAACTCTTTCTTCTTCTAGGTTGTCCGTTCTCTCCTTCATTCCAATATTCTTTTCATTGTCCCTCACCCAATCAAAGGCCTCAATCTCCTCAGAAATTACGGTTCTCCATTTCCTTTTTCCCTCCCTCATATTCTTTTCTTCTCTTCACCCAAACAAGACCTCCCCTTCCTATCCAAATTACGATACTACACTCTTTCCTCGTCCCAGGATTTTCGTTCTTTATTTCTCCTAGTTCCTGTTTTCTTATTTTCTCTTACAGATCCTCTGTCCTTCTTCCCTCTCCAAATTACGATACTACACTCTCCTCTCGTTCCAGGATTTTCGTTTTCTTTATTTCTCCTAGTTCCCGTTTTCTTATTTTCCCTTACAGATCCTTTGTCCTTTTCCTTCTTTCAATTACGATACTACACTCTCCTCTCGTTCCAGGATTTTCGTTTTCTTTATTTTCTCTAGATTCTAGTTCTCCTACTTTCTTCCACAGAATCTCAATCCCCATTCCCTCTCCAAATTCGATACTACACTCTTCTTTCTTTTCAGGTTTTCCGTTCTCATTTACCTTTTCTTTCTTCCTTTCTTCTTTTTCTTTTGCTTCTTTCCCAGACAAGGACCCCTCTTTCCTTCTAAATCACGATACTACACTCCCCTTTTCGTTCCAGGGATTTTATCTTCTTGCTTTCCCCCTTCCCTTTAGCTCTCAATCTCGCACTTCTCACAGAATCTCATTCCGCTCCTAGACAACTAATCATGCCCATAATAACACGCAGCACCTCGCAGTCCCGACTATCGGCGACCATGACATCGCACCGGAAGACCACCCAACGACTATCTGACCCCCCGAAGATGACAGCCAGACAAGAGACCCTGTTTACTCGGCGAATGACACTAGGCTCTTTGTCGACCGCATCAGCCCCTCCACTCGCGGCTGCTACCGCACCATCGAAAAGAGTTTCGAAGGTTGGAACGGGCTTGACTAGGCGGTCGTCACTGCAGCCGGTCATCGAGGAGTGTGCGGGTCTGTCAGGCGCACCATCGGTCGGGTGCAGCACAGAAACCGTGTCAACTCAGTGTCCAGACGGTGACAGACCGGCGGAACCGGTGGAGGAGGCGCGCTCGCTGTTAACTGGCTTTATGCGTACAATACGAGACGGCCAGAGGACAAAGGGCTTTGCCACTCTGCCACGGGACTGGGAGGATGTCATCGGCTCAGTCCTGGCCGCGCTTGCCAGGATCCAGGGACAATCTGACAAACACCACACGGAAAAACGCGACACAGACACACAGACGGAATCCTCTCACCATCAGGGACAGCAGAGCAAATATCAGATGTTAAAAATCCTCCTTAAAGCCAACATGAACATCATGGACGACTTGTACGAAGACCTTCCGGACAACCTTCCGGACAAAGCACACAATACACAAGACCAAGCCACCCAAACCGACGGAACAGCCGACGTTGTCCAAACAACGGACAGCCCCCAGCAGGACGCCACAACCAATACTCCACACACAGAAACACACACCTCTAACACAACAGATACTCCACACACAGAAACACACACCTCTAACACAACAGATACTCCACACACAGAAACACACACCTCTAACACAACAGATACTCCACACACAGAAACACACACCTCTAACACAACCAACACTCCACACACAGAAACACACACCTCTAACACAACCAATACTCCACACACAGAAACACACACCTCTAACACAACAGAAACTCCACACACAGAAACACACACCTCTAACACAACCAACACTCCACACACAGAAACACACACCTCTAATACAACAGAAACATCCAAGACTAACAAAAAGAACAACAAACGTAAACGGATACGGAACAAGAACAAGACCACGACCGACAGCAACGGACAAGAGACGGACCAAACCCAGGCACCGGAACCCGGATGGACAAAGGTTCTGAGCAAAAACGCGAAACGCCGGGCACGAAGGAAGCAGCGGAAGCAGGAGGCAGCGGCACAAGGAGCAGCAAAGCAGCAACAGCAGCAGCCGGAGCACCAGCAGCAACCGAAACAGCCCAAAAAGCACAGAGTACCGGACGCTCTAGAGCTAGAGGCGATTAACGACACCATGCCGGACGATATAATGCGGACTCTGAAGGAAAAACTCGGCGAGGACAGGCAGGTGGTGGAGCGAGTCAGGATGAACTTCCAAGGGAATCTTCTCCTGGAATTGTCCTGCAAAACGCACACCGAAACGCTCGACATGTGGAGAAAGGTGTCCGCGGCACTCGACGGCAAAGCGAAAGCCCGACCACGGACCCCCACTACACGGCTAACCTGCACTAATATACCGCCTAGCTGCACCAGCGCAGAAATCGCCACGGATCTTAGCACCGCCCTGGGAGTGACGCTGTATGCGGACCAGGTAACGACCGTTAAGTCGAATTACGGTACGTTGGTCGCATTCTTCGGATGCCCGGAAGCGGCGGTGACGGCGGAGGTGCTGGAAAAACAACACGTCGTAGGGCTCAGTCGGTGCTGTAGGCTGAAGAAGGTGGAAACCAAGCGTCAATGCTACCGGTGCTACGAGTACGGCCACACTGCAACGAACTGCCGCGGGAAGGATCGGTCCAGCAGATGCCATCGCTGTGCAGAGCCCAAGCACTCAGGACCATGCAGTAAGGAGCGGAAATGCCTCGTCTGTAAGGGCCCGGAAGCAATCGGGCACTCGTTCGGCCAGCGCAACTGCCGCCACGCAAGAGAAGGGGTAATCAACCGGCCGCGTAATGATTAAAGTTCTTCAGCAGAACCTCAACCACTGCCAGCTGGCCCAGGATATGCTGCTGCAAACAGCCCGGTCAGAAGGCTGCGACATAGTGTTGATCTCGGACCCATACCGGATTCCCGAGAACAACGGCAACTGGGTCGCGGATCCGACGGGCAAAGTGGCAGCAGTATCGACAGGAAAGTACCCCATCCAACGTATCATCGAGAACCGACGGGATTGTTTCGTCGTGGTCGAGATGCGAGGCATCGTTTTTTGCTCCGTCTACCTACCTCCCGTGGGTCCCGATTCGTCTGTAGAGGATTTCCGACGCAAATGGACCGAGATTGCGTCGGTGATACCGCGGAACCGGGACACCGTGATCGGCGGTGATGTCAACGCCTGGTCAGGAGCCTGGGGAATGGAACGCCGAAACAACGATGGAGAACGGGTGCACAGGGGAGCCGTCGTGATGGATGCTGCAGCTTCGCTAGGGCTGGTCCTGTTGAATCAGGGCAACCAACCAACTTGGATTAGCCACAGCGGTCGCAGCTCAATCGTCGATGTATCCTTCTGCAGCCCGTCGCTCGTGGGAGACAACAACTGGCGAGTCTGCGACGAAAATCCGAGCGACCACAACACCATCAAGTTCACGGTCGAGCGGACGACGGCACAGCACAACCTGGGACAGAGCGCACAGCAAGCGACGGAAAGGAGATGGGCGACCCGGTACTTCAACAAAGATCTCTTCGTTGAAATCCTGGGGTCACTGGACATCCACAACCGCACTCTCTTGGCGGACGAGCTGACTCAGGCCATGACAACCGCCTGTGACGCAACGATGCCGAGATTGCCAGCAGCCCGCGGCGGACGACGATCGGTGTACTGGTGGAACGACGAGATCGCCCAGTTACGCCGGGTGTACATCGGGACGCGGAGACGGCTCAGGAGAGCACGGACGGACGAGCAGCGGGAAGAACGGCGGACGGCCTGTACAGCAGCAAGAGCAGCATTGGAGCGAGCGGTCAAGCTGAGCAAGAAGGAGCATGGCGACGAGCTTACTGAGCAACTGGGGCCCCACGGATTCGGGCCTGGTTACAAGATCAGGAAGCAGCAGTGGCAAGGAGCTCGCGTGCCAATGGAACGGGACCCCGCAAAGCTGCAGCACATCGTCGGCGAACTCTTTCCGGAACAACCGCACATGGAGTGGCCCTCAACGACAGGATGGACACAGGACGACACGGAACGGGACCCCGTAACCGAGGGCGAGCTGCTGAGCATTGCAAAATCGCTCAATCCACAGCGGGCCCCCGGAGACGACAACATCCCGAACGTGGCCCTGATAGCGGCGATGACGGCCTTCCCCGGTGTCTTCAGAAGAACGTTCCAGCACTACATCGACTCAGGCCACTTCCCGGACGAATGGAAGAGGCAACGGTTAGTGCTGTTCTCCAAGGCAGGGAAACCACCCGGGGAACCGTCGTCATACCGACCAATCTGCCTGCTGAGCGTCCTCGGGAAAGTATTGGAGCGACTCATACAGCGAAGACTCACGGAGCATCTCGACGCGACGGGGGGTCTCTCTGATGCCCAATACGGTTTCCGGAAAGGACGCTCCACCATGGATGCCATCCAGCGGGTTCTCGCCAACGGAAAGGTTGCGCTCGACAAAAAGCGCAAGGGCGACCGACTGTGCGCAATGGTGACCATCGACGTGAAGAACGCCTTCAACACAGCCAACTGGACAGCGATCGGAGAAGCTCTGCAGCGAAGGAACACGCCACCGTACCTCTTGGCGATGCTGCGGAACTACTTCGAGAATCGCACGCTCCACTACGAGACGGATGAAGGACTGGTGTCGTTACCCGTGTCGGCAGGAGTCCCCCAGGGTTCGGTTCTAGGGCCAACACTGTGGAACGTCATGTACGACGACCTTCTCCGGCTGGAGCTGTCTGGGTTGCGCGCGGACATCATTGGGTTTGCTGACGACGTGACATTCACCCTTCTTGGGAGGGACATTCAGGACATCAGCGACCATGCTACGAGGAACCTGGAAACGATCGAGCGTTGGATGAGTGGAGTGGGATTGCAGCTGGCCCATCAAAAGACCGGCTACATGATCTTCTGCACCCATCATACCCCGCAGATAGGCCAACTACGAGCGGGGGGACACACGATCGTTTCCACGGAGACGCTCAAATACCTCGGGGTTGAGCTCTGCCGCAAACAGCACCACGGACGACATTTGGAGCAGGTTTGCAGCAAGGCATCTCGTATCACGAATGCCTTGACCGCCCTCATGCCGAACAAGTGTGGCCCAAAAAGCAGCAGACGGAGACCCCTGGTGAACGTCGGGAATAGCATTGTCCGATACGCAGCACCGGCGTGGGGACGACAGCTTCTTCAGAGAGACATTCATCGCACCACAATCCAAAGGACGCACCGCACCGGAGTACTCCGAGTAGCCAGCGCCTTCCAAACGGTTTCCTATGACGCCGCTTGCGTGGTTGCAAGCACCATACCACTAGCCCTCCTCATAGAGGAGGACATCCGCTGCCACGACGAAAAGGCGGCGACGGGAGGTTCAGCACCAGACATACGCAAGAGACAACGCGAGGAAACCATGGAGCGCTGGCAGCAGCAGTGGACAGCCGGCGCAGAGCAGCAGAGTTCGCCAGGTTTGAAGACAAGGGGGCTGATTCCGGACATCTCGTCATGGGTCGGCCGCAAGCACGGAGAGATAGATTTCTATCTTACCCAGGTCCTAACAGGGCATGGGTTCCTCCGGAGCTACTTCGTCAACAAAGGCATCCTGGAGGGCTCGCCTAACTGCCCGGTGTGTGAACACGACGTGGAGGATGTCAACCACGTGATGTTCCACTGTCCACGGTTCGCTCGGACACAACAAGAGATGCAGCAGCAAAGCCACACCCGCTTGACGATGGACAATCTCGCAACGGAAATGTGCGCCAGCCGCAGTACATGGGAAGCAGTCCGGACAGCCGCTCGGACTATCTTCAAAACTCTCCAAGTGAGGTGGAATGAAGAAAGTCCCCCAACGGCACGACGACGACGACAACAACGACGGCGGAACACAAATCGAGCGGAGCAGCAATAGCGACCTCCGCTCACCGCAACACAAGGCGACGACAATAGATGCAGCGGCAGCAGCGACGAGTAACCAGAGCAGCAGCAGGAGCTAAGGCCCACCCGGGAGTAGCGGCCACGGACGGATGGACTAGGAGCAGCAGCGGCAGAAGGAAGGCACGAAGCAGCAGCAGCAGCGAAGACAACAAGGAAGGACGACGCAGCAGTGCGTCAACAGCTTGGGTGCAACACACAAACGACCCTGCATGGAGTACTACGCACATCAGCGCATCGGCAGGGGTCGGATCAGGTCGAGGAGTGGTTTAGTGAGGTCGCGTCGGCTGCTGGGTTCGCCTCACGGGCCCAGCGGAACCGATGAATCCCACATAACCCATCTAGAGAGGAATTGTCGAGCCGCGACGAATCCCTCTAGGTGGGTACCTTTCGAAGGTTCCCTCCCCGTTAACAAAAAAAAAAAAAAAAAAGGTAGCCAAATGCCTCGTCATCTAATTAGTGACGCGCATGAATGGATTAACGAGATTCCCTCTGTCCCTATCTACTATCTAGCGAAACCACAGCCAAGGGAACGGGCTTGGAAGCACTAGCGGGGAAAGAAGACCCTGTTGAGCTTGACTCTAGTCTGGCATTGTAAGGCGATATAGGAGGTGCAGCATAGGTGGGAGGGTCCTTCCTCGTGGAGGGCTCGCCTCTGAGATACCACCACTCTTACTGTTGCCTTACTTACATGATCGGGTGGAACAAGCGCGGGCCCCAGGTCCGGGTCGTACGCCCACTCCCTCCGGGGGGTGTCAGCGGCGGCTCGCCTGCGGCTGCCCAATGCGCCGTGTTTCTAGTTCAGCGTTCAGCATGTCGCTGGGAGGTGCCACCGGGGCGTGTGTCGTCGTATCATCGACGCGCGTTGTCACCGGTCGCCGACCGCCGCCGTGGCCCGCAAGGGTACAAGCGTGCGTACGTCGGTGTCCGCGTGTTCTTTCGCCGTTCGATCGTTTATGGCGCTCGCTTTCGCTCCCGGTCCCTGGCGCCGCTCGGCTCGAAGACATCTGAACAAACTATTCGGTCCATGTCATGGACAGTGCCAGGTGCGGAGTTTGACTGGGGCGGTACATCTCCAAAACGATAACGGAGGTGTCCAAAGGTCAGCTCAGTGTGGACAGAAACCACACGCTGAGCATAAGGACAAAAGCTGGCTTGATCCCAACGTTCAGTACACTCTGGGACAGCGAAAGCTTGGCCTTACGATCCTTTTGGTGTTAATGAGTTTTTAGCAAGAGGTGTCAGAAAAGTTACCACAGGGATAACTGGCTTTTTTTTTTTTTAAGAATTGTCACAGTTTATTGAATCAATCATACGATTAATAAACGCGACGTCCCCCCCGGCAGCCGTTACCCGCGAGGGATGGACTGCCGGGGGCCCTACTGCCTATATAGGCTTAATCGCCTTGTTTGGCCTTAGCGGCCATTTGAAGAATCCTCTGCCCTTACTAAACTTATTTCTAGTGGGCGATCGCGCCTCTTTTGTGCCTTAACGGCCTTCGTCCATATTATTCCCATTAGTCTATTGGGCGTTCGCGCCTCTTTTTCGCCTTAGCGGCCTTTATTTCATTGCCCATCTTCGTCCTCCTCTTCGAATGCATCCACCCCGAAGAGGGCCCACAAGTACGTTCTACAGTCCACTGCCTCCTCATTCTGCAGTCTTCGCCGCGCGCGGAAGCGTCTCACGTTGTTCCTAACTGTTCGATGACGCTCCTCCCGCTCCTGTAACTCCTCCGTTGTCAGCAGTCGCCCGTCGGGGTGGGTTGGTGGTATTTCCCCCCTCGCAGCTCGTCGCTCAATGGTCAGCTGCCTACGAGCCTCGTTACGCCTTTCATTACGTAAGGCCACCAGCTCCTCGTGTGCGGTGTCCAGACTTTGCGCGGCCCTCTGCATGTCGTCGTGCGCGCTCGTGGCCCGCTCGATATACCACTCCTGTTGGAGTGTGGTGGTGATAATGCGAGCGGCCTCGCAAACTTTGCTCCATCGTGCTCGGCTGGTAAGCATGAACGCCACAAGATTGTCAGGCGTCACAGCCGCTTCGTCGTCCTCACCGAGTAATTCATGCCGGACATCCGCGAACCTCGGACAGTCGAAGAAGGCATGCTCGGCCGTCTCCGGGACTCCCGGGCACCTGGTACAGTCGGCGGATGGTGCAAGATGTTTCACGCACAAGTACTCATGGAAAAACCCATGGCCGGAGAGGATCTGAGCGAGGTGGAATGTCATCTCCCCGTGTTGCCGGTTCTTCCATGCCGCCAAGTCTGGGATGGTCCGGTGCGCCCATCGGGTGTAGCGGCTTTCCGATTCTAGCTGGTCCCACTGACGCTGCCACTCGTCAATTGTCCTCGTCCGCTCCTCGATGCGCAGTTCGCGTAGACTTGCTCCCGTCGTCCGATGCCGCTGGTAGCAACGAGCGTCTTCCGTCACCTGCAGCACGATGGGGATGACGCTGGCAAGGACCGTTGCCACCTCATGGCGCACTGTAATGAAGGTGCGAGCTACTGGCCGTGCGTACAGTCCTTGCACGCGGTTCAGCTGTCTGCAACACTCCCGGAGTCGGACTGCCTCGTGCCAAATCGGCGCGGCGTAGCGGAGGGTGGAGTCCACCACCGATGCAAGCAGCCGCCGCTTCGCACTCTTTGGCCCACCATGATTTCGGAGCAGCCGGGAAATCCCCTGCGCCACACGGAGCGCTTTCGTCGTGGCCTGCTCTACGTGTGGCCTCCACGACAGGTGGTCCTCGATGACAACTCCTAAATATTTCAAGGTGCGGGTCGGCAGTTTCTCTACGCCATTGATACTCACCGGGACTCGGGTGTTGTCTCGTCTCATCGTAGACACAATGACCAGCTCGGTCTTGGCCGGAGCGAGCTCCAGGTGGTGTTGCGCCATCCACGAGCTGATCATTGCTACCGCCGTCTCCGCCAGTCCCGTCGCTGCCTCCGGCGTCGTCCCGCTCGCCAGCACCACGACGTCATCCGCAAAGCCGATCACTTCGGCGCCCTCAGGCAGCACCAGCCGAAGCACGCCGTCGTACATCGCGTTCCACAGGGTCGGGCCCAGGATTGAGCCCTGTGGAACGCCCGCCGTGACCGTACGACGCACTGGCCCCTCGCTGGTCTCGTACACCAGCCTCCTCTCAGAAAAGTAGCTGCGCAATATTTTCTGGAGGGCTGCAGGGACCATCAGCTTCTGCAGGGCAACCGCGATCGCCTTCCAGCTGGCAGAATTAAAGGCGTTCCTGACGTCCAGTGCTGCCACCACCAGACATCGAGGATCCCGCTGGTTGGTGCGGTGAAACGTCCTCGCGTGTTGTCCTCGCTCTATCACCCGCTCAATGGCCTGAAGCGTGGAGCGACCGCGCCGGAACCCGTACTGCCTTGCTGACAGGCGAGGAGCATCGCTGTCCTCCAAGTGGTCGTTCAGCCGATCTAAGATCAGCCGTTCGAACCCCTTGGCGACTGCTCCCAGCATTAGCAGCGGGCGGTGCGACGACGGATCGCCCGGCGGCTTACCTGGCTTCGTGACCAACACAAGGCGTGCCTCCTTCCATGCCGCAGGAAACTCCCCTCGCTCGAGCAGCTGATTGTACACCTTGGCGAAGACCTCCGGGTGCTTCCGCATTGCCGCCTTCACTGCGGCATTCGGGATGCCGTCCAGCCCTGGCGCCTTGGAGGTGGCCATCCGCTCGGCCAGCGAAAGAATTTCCGAGCTCGTGACCGGTCTCAGAGCCTCACTGCACACGTCGATGTCCGGCCACTCAAATGCCGGATGGTCCGGGAACAAGGCTTCGACGATCGGACCTAGTACGGCTCGGTCCGTTTCCGGTGGTGCCCTGTTACGTAGTTTTGCTCGAACAACCTTGTAACCGAGTCCGAACACCTCGGCTTCGACCCCATCGATCAGCTCTTGCATACTGTCTTCCTTACTGCTGTGAATGGCGGCCTGCAGCAATCGTCGACAGCCCTGCAGCCTGGCCGACGTCACCGCACGCTCCGAAGGTTGGGCCCTGCGATGGGCGGCCTCCGCTGCTCCGCATTCCTCCCTCAGGCGCTCGATCTCAGGAGACCACCAGTACACCTGGGGCTTGCGATGGAAAGTAGCCCCGTGTACTCTCTCCATGATCTCATCGCACGCCTGGGTCAGTCCGCCGATCAGCCCCTCCGGAGTTGCGACCTGCTCGAAGTGGCCGCATGTGAGGGCGATGTCGAAGCACTTGTTATCGAATTGCGTCGTCTTCCACCGGGTCCCGGCGTGTCTGGCTGTCCCGTCTCGACTTCGCTGCTGCTGCTTGCCTCGTCGCGTGGGACGTTGTCCTGGGACGCCCACCTGGAACTGGACGTAGGCATGGTCGCTGCTGGAAAAGCGATCGAGCACGCGCCAGGAGTCCGGTCGCGCAATAGTTTGGCTGGCAAAAGAAACGTCGATAACGCTTTCCCGCGCAACCCCGTTGCCCTTAAACGTGGGCACGTTGCCGCGGTTCAGCGTATGCAGCGCCAGCTGCTCCACCACGCTCAGGAGCTCCTGCCCCTTCCGGGTGGTGCGCGCACTCCCCCACTCCTCATTCCAGGCGTTGAAGTCCCCGGCCAGGACCGATGTTGTGTGTCCGACCAGAGACACCTCCACCGCACCGAGGAAGCTTTCGAAGTCTTCGATGCCGCTGCTGGGTGGCACGTAGCAGCTGGCGAACGTTACTCCCGCTATGGTGGCCACCACGAGTCCCGGGACGACGCTCCCCCAAAGCCGTTGAATAGGGTACGCCCCTGTTGCTATTATCGCCACGCTCTGTTCCGCATCGATGGCCCACCGCGGATCATCCCGAGGTGGTCGATATAGTTCGCAGGCGAGCACCACCTGAGCCCCTAACTCGCGAGCCGTCTGCAGCATGAGGTCTTGGGCTGCCCGGCTTCGCCCGAGGTTCACTTGCAGCACTTTTAGCGCCGGCACGTCGGATGCCCGACCGGGTGCGGGCCGCTGCACACGACGCAGCGCACCTCCGCCGTGCAGCTCTTCGCCTGGTGATCCGGCTTCCCGCAGCGAATGCAGCTTGTCGAGCGGTCCACTTCGCTCCTGCACGCAGCTCGGACGTGCCCCATCTCGAGGCACTTGTAGCACCGTTGCTGACGCGCCTGCAGAGGAGCCACCTTCCGGATCAGACACGATGTGTATTCGATCTTGACGCTCTTGTCGACCAGACCCTCCGCAGCCCTGGCTGTTACGCGGACTATCGCCACTTTCGTGCCGTCCCAGGCAGGTCGCAGGCGAACCGATGTCTCCTCCACCTCGCATTGGCACAGGTTGGTCAGCGCCATCGCCACATCGGTCTCCTTCGCTAAAGGGTCGACAGCGTCCAACCGGATTTCGACCATAGGCGTGACCAGCCGAGCTGAGGCCGGCCGTTCTGCCTTTGCGCAGACCTGCTTGATGCACTGCAGAACTTCTGCAGCGTCCGCGCTCTCCTTCAGCTCCATGACAAGCCTGGAGCGTGTGGTGCGTCGCCCGACGCCTAGGGCCTCAGCATGTTTCTCCATTTCTGGAGCCGTTCGGACAGCCTGGTACACCTCCGTCCAGGTTTGTCCCTCAGCTGGGGCGATTTCAATAGCGTCCGGCTTGGTTTTTCGCTGCCGCTGACGCCGACCTCCTCGTTGTGCTCCAGGCTGGCTACCCCGGGCCTGTTGTCCCTGATGTTGCTGGGGCTGCTGCTTAGACGGTCCTGCGATCGGCTGTCGCTGAACCGCTGCCCGTTGCGGTAGTTGCGGCCACTGCTGCTGCTGTTGCTGCGGCTTGTTCCCCGGTTGCCGGGCCGGCTTACGACGCACCACTTCAGCCCAAGAGCCGCCTTCCGGGTCTGAAAGCGGAGCTGCCGTTGCCGACACCGCTCCCTGCTGTCGCTGTTGCTGCTGCTGCTCACGACGTTGCTGCTGCTGTTGTTGCTGCTGCTGCTGGTACTGCTGCTGCTGCTTCTGGCTGCCTCCATAGCCCAGCGTCTGTGCAAGGAGCTCTTGGAAGCTGGCTCGCTCCTCCCTCAGCTCGTTGCGCAGGCGCTCGTTGTCTTCACGAGCCAGCGTCTCGCGCATCCGGGCTTCCTCTCGGGCCAGCTGCAAATCTTGCCGGGCCTGCACAGCATTTGTTTCCATCTGCTGCCGGAGCATCTGGATCTCCTGTTGCAGACCCACGATCGTCGCTCGCAGCTGCTCGTTGGTGAGCGACGTCTCATTGAGGAGCTGTCTCAGCTCCGACATTTCCGGGGACTGCTGCTTCGCTCCCGGAACAGATGTTCGTGTAAGAGCCACTCGCGGCTCCAGAATAGTGGAGAGCTTCGCCGGCCTCTCCTCCGTTGACTCCGTCCTGGAACGGAGGGTTCGCCCCGTCGACGACATCTCCACCTCTCACTGTTACGGGTGAGGGTGGAGGGGGGGGGGGGGGAGTCGGGGGAGGTGTTCTCCCCGACTCGCGGCGACGTAGCGCGTTGATTGACTCCCCACACACAGAAACACACGGTACTCGGCCAAGAACGCGCAACCGAACAGCTGTCCCATACAAAATGTATGGGAACGAAAGACGCCGGAAATCGCCAAAACCTCCAACTTTGGAAGCCTATAACTCCGCAACGGTTCGTCGCACAAAAATGTTAGACCACTCTATCGACGCGGGATATTCTCACTTATAGTCCTCAAGTGTTTTTAAGATCACTAACGCACTTTTTGGGGGGTAAAACGGTCCCCCACCAAAAACTCACAGTTTTTCAAGTGCCACTTCCGGTGTAACGCACACACACACACATACAAAATTTTGTAAGATGCGTCTTACCGAGACGCATCCAACGACACCTTAATCGTCCGGATCGGTTCACAATTCGCCTTAATATTCAACAAAAACCTGCCCACGAAAAACTCCCCCCCCTTAAGGGGTGGGGGGGTGAAATTTGGGAGGGGGGTCGACGGCCAGGATCGGGGGCCGGACACTTGAAGCCAAAGCCCTGGCACGCGTGGCCTGGCTGATACGGCCGATTTTCACTCCAAACACTCGCACACACGCACGCACACAGAAACACCCGGTACTCGGCCAAGAACGCGCAACCGAACAGCTGTCCCATACAAAATGTATGGGAACGAAAGACGCCGGAAATCGCCAAAACCTCCAACTTTGGAAGCCTATAACTCCGCAACGGTTCGTCGCACAAAAATGTTAGACCACTCTATCGACGCGGGATATTCTCACTTATAGTCCTCAAGTGTTTTTAAGATCACTAACGCACTTTTTGGGGGGTAAAACGGTCCCCCACCAAAAACTCACAGTTTTTCAAGTGCCACTTCCGGTGTAACGCACACACACACACATACAAAATTTTGTAAGATGCGTCTTACCGAGACGCATCCAACGACACCTTAATCGTCCGGATCGGTTCACAATTCGCCTTAATATTCAACAAAAACCTGCCCACGAAAAACTCCCCCCCCTTAAGGGGTGGGGGGGTGAAATTTGGGAGGGGGGTCGGCGGCCAGGATCGGGGGCCGGACACTTGAAACCAAAGCCCTGGCACGCGTGGCCTGGCTGATACGGCCGATTTTCACTCCAAACACTCGCACACACGCACGCACACGGAAACACACGGCAAACGGAAAGTGCCTTAAATCGTGCACTTTGCCAAAAAGTTACACTTTTCGGTGCGCTTGCACCGGGCTTTACCGTTATGTTCTTCAGCACACTCGCGGCGACAACGCCAGATCGGGCGCAAACCGGTACTTTGCACTGACGTCACACGCGACGACACACGGTACTCGGCCAAGAACGCGCCACCGAACAGCTGTCCCATACAAAATGTATGGGAACGAAAGACGCCGGAAATCGCCAAAACCTCCAACTTTGGAAGCCTATAACTCCGCAACGGTTCGTCGCACAAAAATGTTAGACCACTCTATCGACGCGGGATATTCTCACTTATAGTCCTCAAGTGTTTTTAAGATCACTAACGCACTTTTTGGGGGGTAAAACGGTCCCCCACCAAAAACTCACAGTTTTTCAAGTGCCACTTCCGGTGTAACGCACACACACACACATACAAAGTTTTGTAAGATGCGTCTTACCGAGACTCATCCAACGACACCTTAATCGTCCGGATCGGTTCACAATTCGCCTTAATATTCAACAAAAACCTGCCCACGAAAAACTCCCCCCCCTTGATAGGTGGGGGGGTGAAATTTGGGTGGGGGGTCGGCGGCCGAGATCGGGGGCCGGACACGTGGAACCAAGGTCCTCGGTGGCCGTTTGGTGTCTCTTTCGCACACTTTGTCTTACTCAGTATGCACTCACAGTATACACTCACACGCACGCGTCGACAAGAGCTCATCCACAACACGTCCGTTCACTACGGAGGTTCGCTCGCAACTACACAGGGATAACTGGCTTGTGGCCGCCAAGCGTTCATAGCGACGTGGCTTATTGATCCTTCGATGTCGGCTCTTCCTATCATTGTGAAGCAAAATTCACCAAGCGTAGGATTGTTCACCCTTTCAAGGGAACGTGAGCTGGGTTTAGACCGTCGTGAGACAGGTTAGTTTTACCCTACTGGTGTGTGCTGTATGCTGCTATCTTAACGGAATTCCTGTGCAGTACGAGAGGAACCACAGGTACGGACCACTGGCTCAATACTAGTTCGACCGGACTTTGGTATGACGCTACGTCCGCTGGATTATGCCTGAACGCCTCTAAGGTCGTATCCAATCCGAGCTGATAGCGCATCATAAACCCATTAGGTGATCGGAAGCTAGCGGGCTTAACAACCCTCTGAGATCCGTCGGTGCTGCCCCGTGCACACTGCCGTCTCATCCCCGCTATAGCACTAGACTGAGCCGCAACGGGCGGGTGCACGCTGCACGTGGAAGTACCTTATCACAGGGAACCCTGGTGGCTGTGCTCCCGTCGACCGTGGATACAACTAGTTTCGACACCTTCGACCGCCCGCAAACGACGGGACTACAGGCTGGGAGCTGCGAGTTGTAGAGATGCGTTCGCATCGATCCTCTCAGGCGACCCATGCTTGGTGGTGAAGTGGTTAGTTCGTGGAGTATAGGCTTGCTGCACTCGACAAGAGTGCTGCTTGCAAGGCTGTGGTGGTACGTATGGTAGTTGATGAGCATAGGCTTGCTGCACTCGACAAGAGTGCTGCTTGCAAGCCTATGGTGGTACGTGTACGGTAGTTGATGTGAGCATAGGCTTGCTGCACTCGACAAGAGTGCTGCTTGCAAGCCTATGGGTGGTGTGGTGTGTGGTGCATGATTAGCCTTTCAAGGAAGATGTGTCCTTGGGGCTAATCGGTTATTTTTATAAGTCCGGGAAACCTTTCTCGTCGGGATTCTTATCCTAAGCAACCACGAAAGCTTCCAAGAGTTGAAACATTGCCTATCAAGTAGGCCGTACCAGCCCATAGCAAACCAACCAAGATAATCTAACAGGCCAAGATTGGTTGGAGACTTCAAAATGTTGCTAAGTCCATGGCCACCATAAGCCATTTCTATCAAGAAGGCCATGGACAGTGCTTAGCAACCACGAAAGCTTCCAAGAGTTGAAACATTGCCTATCAAGTAGGCCGTACCAGCCCATAGCAACCCAACCAAGATACTCTAACAGGCCAAGATTGGTTGGAGAATTCAAAATTTTGCTAAGTCCATGGCCACCATAAGCCATTTCTATCAAGAAGGCCATGGACAGTGCTTAGCAACCACGAAAGCTTCCAAGAGTTGAAACATTGCCTATCAAGTAGGCCGTAGCAGCCCATAGCAACCCAACCAAGATACTCTAACAGGCCAAGATTGGTTGGAGAATTCAAAATTTTGCTAAGTCCATGGCCACCATAAGCCATTTCTATCTAGAAGGCCATGGACAGTGCTTAGCAACCACGAAAGCTTCCAAGAGTTGAAACATTGCCTATCAAGTAGGCCGTACCAGCCCATAGCAAACCAACCAAGATAATCTAACAGGCCAAGATTGGTTGGAGACTTCAAAATGTTGCTAAGTCCATGGCCACCATAAGCCATTTCTATCAAGAAGGCCATGGACAGTGCTTAGCAACCACGAAAGCGCCCAAGAGTTGAAACATTGCCTATCAAGTAGGCCGTACCGGCCCATAGCAACCCAACCAAGATAATCTAACAGGCCAAGATTGGTTGGAGATTTCAAAATTTGGCTAAGTCCATGGCCACCATAAGCCATTTCTATCAAGAAGGCCACGAACAGTGCTTAGCAACCACGAAAGCTTCCAAGAGTTGAAACATTGCCTATCAAGTAGGCCGTACCAGCCCATAGCAACCCAACCAAGATACTCTAACAGGCCAAGATTGGTTGGAGAATTCAAAATTTGGCTAAGTCCATGGCCACCATAAGCCATTTCTATCAAGAAGGCCATGGACAGTGCTTAGCAACCACGAAAGCTTCCAAGAGTTGAAACATTGCCTATCAAGTAGGCCGTACCAGCCCATAGCAACCCAACCAAGATACTCTAACAGGCCAAGATTGGTTGGAGAATTCAAAATTTTGCTAAGTCCATGGCCACGATAAGCCATTTCTACCAAGAAGGCCACGAACTGTGCTTAGCAACCACGAAAGCTTCCAAGAGTTGAAACATTGCCTATCAAGTAGGCCGTAGCAGCCCATAGCAACCCAACCAAGATACTCTAACAGGCCAAGATTGGTTGGAGAATTCAAAATTTTGCTAAGTCCATGGCCACCATAAGCCATTTCTATCAAGAAGGCCATGGACAGTGCTTAGCAACCACGAAAGCTTCCAAGAGTTGAAACATTGCCTATCAAGTAGGCCGTAGCAGCCCATAGCAACCCAACCAAGATACTCTAACAGGCCAAGATTGGTTGGAGAATTCAAAATTTTGCTAAGTCCATGGCCACCATAAGCCATTTCTATCTAGAAGGCCATGGACAGTGCTTAGCAACCACGAAAGCTTCCAAGAGTTGAAACATTGCCTATCAAGTAGGCCGTACCAGCCCATAGCAAACCAACCAAGATAATCTAACAGGCCAAGATTGGTTGGAGACTTCAAAATGTTGCTAAGTCCATGGCCACCATAAGCCATTTCTATCAAGAAGGCCATGGACAGTGCTTAGCAACCACGAAAGCGCCCAAGAGTTGAAACATTGCCTATCAAGTAGGCCGTAGCAGCCCATAGCAACCCAACCAAGATAATCTAACAGGCCAAGATTGGTTGGAGATTTCAAAATTTGGCTAAGTCCAGATTTTTCTACCCTTCGGGAAAACAACCCTAGTTCACCAAGTTGAACGCGAAAAACTGTCCATAGGATACGCACAAAACGTTTATTGAGTTGGTCACCATATGTGGAAATTATGGTGAAAATAAGCCAAGTTCCGGAGTTTTTAACTCACACGAAACCACGAAAAACTTTCATTAGGAAAACTTGGTTGGAGCACCCTACTGCAGAACACACCGACATGGACGAAAGGGTCGATTGGCTAAGAGAAAAAATTTTTGCGGGACCACTCAAAACATCATAGTTAGACCTAGCAAATGATGAAAAGTGAAACCCGCGATCGATTGGAGAAACCTTATTTTACACTGAAAAATTCCACATAAGGAAAATTTGTATGGAGCACCCTACTGCAGAGCACACCGACAGGGCCGGGAAGGAAGGCCCGGTCCAAGAAAAAATTTTTGCGGGACCACTCAAAACATCATAGTTAGACCTAGCAAATGATGAAAAGTGAAACCCGCGATCGATTGGAGAAACCTTATTTTACACTGAAAAATTCCACATAAGGAAAATTTGTATGGAGCACCCTACTGCAGAGCACACCGACAGGGCCGGGAAGGAAGGCCCGGTCCAAGAAAAAATTTTTGCGGGACCACTCAAAACATCATAGTTAGACCTAGCAAATGATGAAAAGTGAAACCCGCGATCGATTGGAGAAACCTTATTTTACACTGAAAAATTCCACATAAGGAAAATTTGTATGGAGCACCCTACTGCAGAGCACACCGACAGGGCCGGGAAGGAAGGCCCGGTCCAAGAAAAAATTTTTGCGGGACCACTCAAAACATCATAGTTAGACCTAGCAAATGATGAAAAGTGAAACCCGCGATCGATTGGAGAAACCTTATTTTACACTGAAAAATTCCACATAAGGAAAATTTGTATGGAGCACCCTACTGCAGAGCACACCGACAGGGCGGGAAGGAAGGCCCGGTCCAAGAAAAAATTTTTGCGGGACCACTCAAAACATCATAGTTAGACCTAGCAAATGATGAAAAGTGAAACCCGCGATCGATTGGAGAAACCTTATTTTACACTGAAAAATTCCACATAAGGAAAATTTGTATGGAGCACCCTACTGCAGAGCACACCGACAGGGCCGGGAAGGAAGGCCCGGTCCAAGAAAAAATTTTTGCGGGACCACTCAAAACATCATAGTTAGACCTAGCAAATGATGAAAAGTGAAACCCGCGATCGATTGGAGAAACCTTATTTTACACTGAAAAATTCCACATAAGGAAAATATGTATGGAGCACCCTACTGCAGAGCACACCGACAGGGCCGGGAAGGAAGGCCCGGTCCAAGAAAAAATTTTTGCGGGACCACTCAAAACATCATAGTTAGACCTAGCAAATGATGAAAAGTGAAACCCGCGATCGATTGGAGAAACCTTATTTTACACTGAAAAATTCCACATAAGGAAAATTTGTATGGAGCACCCTACTGCAGAGCACACCGACAGGGCCGGGAAGGAAGGCCCGGTCCAAGAAAAAATTTTTGCGGGACCACTCAAAACATCATAGTTAGACCTAGCAAATGATGAAAAGTGAAACCCGCGATCGATTGGAGAAACCTTATTTTACACTGAAAAATTCCACATAAGGAAAATTTGTATGGAGCACCCTACTGCAGAGCACACCGACAGGGCCGGGAAGGAAGGCCCGGTCCAAGAAAAAATTTTTGCGGGACCACTCAAAACATCATAGTTAGACCTAGCAAATGATGAAAAGTGAAACCCGCGATCGATTGGAGAAACCTTATTTTACACTGAAAAATTCCACATAAGGAAAATTTGTATGGAGCACCCTACTGCAGAGCACACCGACAGGGCCGGGAAGGAAGGCCCGGTCCAAGAAAAAATTTTTGCGGGACCCACTCAAAACATCATAGTTAGACCTAGCAAATGATGAAAAGTGAAACCCGCGATCGATTGGAGAAACCTTATTTTACACTGAAAAATTCCACATAAGGAAAATTTGTATGGAGCACCCTACTGCAGAGCACACCGACAGGGCCGGGAAGGAAGGCCCGGTCCAAGAAAAAATTTTTGCGGGACCACTCAAAACATCATAGTTAGACCTAGCAAATGATGAAAAGTGAAACCCGCGATCGATTGGAGAAACCTTATTTTACACTGAAAAATTCCACATAAGGAAAATTTGTATGGAGCACCCTACTGCAGAGCACACCGACAGGGCCGGGAAGGAAGGCCCGGTCCAAGAAAAAATTTTTGCGGGACCACTCAAAACATCATAGTTAGACCTAGCAAATGATGAAAAGTGAAACCCGCGATCGATTGGAGAAACCTTATTTTACACTGAAAAATTCCACATAAGGAAAATTTGTATGGAGCACCCTACTGCAGAGCACACCGACAGGGCCGGGAAGGAAGGCCCGGTCCAAGAAAAAATTTTTGCGGGACCACTCAAAACATCATAGTTAGACCTAGCAAATGATGAAAAGTGAAACCCGCGATCGATTGGAGAAACCTTATTTTACACTGAAAAATTCCACATAAGGAAAATTTGTATGGAGCACCCTACTGCAGAGCACACCGACAGGGCCGGGAAGGAAGGCCCGGTCCAAGAAAAAATTTTTGCGGGACCACTCAAAACATCATAGTTAGACCTAGCAAATGATGAAAAGTGAAACCCGCGATCGATTGGAGAAACCTTATTTTACACTGAAAAATTCCACATAAGGAAAATATGTATGGAGCACCCTACTGCAGAGCACACCGACAGGGCCGGGAAGGAAGGCCCGGTCCAAGAAAAAATTTTTGCGGGACCACTCAAAACATCATAGTTAGACCTAGCAAATGATGAAAAGTGAAACCCGCGATCGATTGGAGAAACCTTATTTTACACTGAAAAATTCCACATAAGGAATATTTGTATGGAGCACCCTACTGCAGAGCACACCGACAGGGCCGGGAAGGAAGGCCCGGTCCAAGAAAAAATTTTTGCGGGACCACTCAAAACATCATAGTTAGACCTAGCAAATGATGAAAAGTGAAACCCGCGATCGATTGGAGAAACCTTATTTTACACTGAAAAATTCCACATAAGGAAAATTTGTATGGAGCACCCTACTGCAGAGCACACCGACAGGGCCGGGAAGGAAGGCCCGGTCCAAGAAAAAATTTTTGCGGGACCACTCAAAACATCATAGTTAGACCTAGCAAATGATGAAAAGTGAAACCCGCGATCGATTGGAGAAACCTTATTTTACACTGAAAAATTCCACATAAGGAAAATTTGTATGGAGCACCCTACTGCAGAGCACACCGACAGGGCCGGGAAGGAAGGCCCGGTCCAAGAAAAAATTTTTGCGGGACCACTCAAAACATCATAGTTAGACCTAGCAAATGATGAAAAGTGAAACCCGCGATCGATTGGAGAAACCTTATTTTACACTGAAAAATTCCACATAAGGAAAATTTGTATGGAGCACCCTACTGCAGAGCACACCGACAGGGCCGGGAAGGAAGGCCCGGTCCAAGAAAAAATTTTTGCGGGACCACTCAAAACATCATAGTTAGACCTAGCAAATGATGAAAAGTGAAACCCGCGATCGATTGGAGAAACCTTATTTTACACTGAAAAATTCCACATAAGGAAAATTTGTATGGAGCACCCTACTGCAGAGCACACCGACAGGGCCGGGAAGGAAGGCCCGGTCCAAGAAAAAATTTTTGCGGGACCACTCAAAACATCATAGTTAGACCTAGCAAATGATGAAAAGTGAAACCCGCGATCGATTGGAGAAACCTTATTTTACACTGAAAAATTCCACATAAGGAAAATTTGTATGGAGCACCCTACTGCAGAGCACACCGACAGGGCCGGGAAGGAAGGCCCGGTCCAAGAAAAAATTTTTGCGGGACCACTCAAAACATCATAGTTAGACCTAGCAAATGATGAAAAGTGAAACCCGCGATCGATTGGAGAAACCTTATTTTACACTGAAAAATTCCACATAAGGAAAATTTGTATGGAGCACCCTACTGCAGAGCACACCGACAGGGCCGGGAAGGAAGGCCCGGTCCAAGAAAAAATTTTTGCGGGACCACTCAAAACATCATAGTTAGACCTAGCAAATGATGAAAAGTGAAACCCGCGATCGATTGGAGAAACCTTATTTTACACTGAAAAATTCCACATAAGGAAAATTTGTATGGAGCACCCTACTGCAGAGCACACCGACAGGGCCGGGAAGGAAGGCCCGGTCCAAGAAAAAATTTTTGCGGGACCACTCAAAACATCATAGTTAGACCTAGCAAATGATGAAAAGTGAAACCCGCGATCGATTGGAGAAACCTTATTTTACACTGAAAAATTCCACATAAGGAAAATATGTATGGAGCACCCTACTGCAGAGCACACCGACAGGGCCGGGAAGGAAGGCCCGGTCCAAGAAAAAATTTTTGCGGGACCACTCAAAACATCATAGTTAGACCTAGCAAATGATGAAAAGTGAAACCCGCGATCGATTGGAGAAACCTTATTTTACACTGAAAAATTCCACATAAGGAAAATTTGTATGGAGCACCCTACTGCAGAGCACACCGACAGGGCCGGGAAGGAAGGCCCGGTCCAAGAAAAAATTTTTGCGGGACCACTCAAAACATCATAGTTAGACCTAGCAAATGATGAAAAGTGAAACCCGCGATCGATTGGAGAAACCTTATTTTACACTGAAAAATTCCACATAAGGAAAATTTGTATGGAGCACCCTACTGCAGAGCACACCGACAGGGCCGGGAAGGAAGGCCCGGTCCAAGAAAAAATTTTTGCGGGACCACTCAAAACATCATAGTTAGACCTAGCAAATGATGAAAAGTGAAACCCGCGATCGATTGGAGAAACCTTATTTTACACTGAAAAATTCCACATAAGGAAAATTTGTATGGAGCACCCTACTGCAGAGCACACCGACAGGGCCGGGAAGGAAGGCCCGGTCCAAGAAAAAATTTTTGCGGGACCACTCAAAACATCATAGTTAGACCTAGCAAATGATGAAAAGTGAAACCCGCGATCGATTGGAGAAACCTTATTTTACACTGAAAAATTCCACATAAGGAAAATTTGTATGGAGCACCCTGCTGTGGTCACCATCGGTCGAGTTGGTCGAGACGGGCAAAAAATTTTTTTTTCCATATCGTCTCAAAACATGATTTATGGACCTTGTAAATGTTGAAAAGTGAAACGAAATCACTTTTGGAGCGATGAAAATTTTGTATGGGAGGTCCCTACCCGGAACAAATTTTACTAGTAAAGTCATCATTCCGCGACGAGAAATTTGAAAATGGTCAAATATGGTTAAGATGTCATGTTCATTCCCTACTATGGGGGACCAGGTCGTCACGAAAAATTTTTTTTCTCGACCTGGTCAAATGTGGTTCTGCGACGGAGGTTAAACTAATATTGCATAATTTGGCCCAAAAACCCCCCTCTGTCAGAGAACGAAGCCCTTCAAGCTCGATAGCAGACCACATAAGTTGAACTTTGAGGTATCTGAAAGTTGAATATAGAGCGAGGTTCTAAGCGAAGGGATAGCTTAACGTTGAGCATTGAACGCAAAAAAGCTTAGAGATAAGCTTATTATATAAGGATTGTGGTGCAGAACACAGCTTAACGTTGAGCTTTGAACGCAAATGGCTAGAACTAAGCTAAGAGATACCTATAGTGGTGCATGGAACAGCTCACAAGTTGAGCTTCGAGAAGTCCAAAGGCAAAATGTAGAGCGAGGTTCTAAGCGAAGGGATAGCTTAACGTTGAGCATTGAACGCAAAAAAGCTTAGAGATAAGCTTATGATATAAGGATTGTGGTGCAGTACACAGCTTAACGTTGAGCTTTGAACGCAAATGGCTAGAACTAAGCTAAGAGATACCTATAGTGGTGCATGGAACTGCTCACAAGTTGAGCTTCGAGAAGTCCAAAGGCAAAATGTAGAGCGAGGTTCTAAGCGAAGGGATAGCTTAACGTTGAGCATTGAACGCAAAAAAGCTTAGAGATAAGCTTATTATATAACGATTGTGGTGCAGTACACAGCTTAACGTTGAGCTTTGAACGCACATGGCTAGAACTAAGCTAAGAGATACGGGTAGTGGTGCATGGAACTGCTCACAAGTTGAGCTTCGAGAAGTCCAAAGGCAAAATATAGAGAGAGGTCCTAGCAGCCTAAAAAACTTCTAGGGCCGACAGCTCACAAGTTGAGTTTCGAACGCAATTAGGCTACCCTGGTAGCCTTGATTTGAAAGCATTAAGGCAATGATATGGTAGAATGCCCGATCTTAAACCTATTGACAGAGAATGTGTACGAGTAAGCATAGATGTGGAGGAGCACATACCCTAAACAGTCCCGAAAGATGGTTAGCTAAGTGATGCATCACAAATGGACTTGGCGCACCAAGTTCACACTGAAACACACACGATCGCGTATATTAAAACCTGTTGTGTGGTGCATCACTAATAAAGTTTGGTGCGTCAAACGAACATGAGAGTTGAGCATATTGGGTATGTGTGATAACACACTTTGCACGACAATCGAGAAACCGCATAAGCTCAGTATAACACAGCAGGGGAAGATTGATGAAAACCAGAGCTAATACATGCAACAGGCCGGGAATGCTGCTTCTGAAGGTGGTAGGACCGGTGCACTTATTAGTTAAACCAATCGGCCGATTGAGTTGAAGTCTGGTACCGATCTTTCACTTGACTGTGCCCCATCAACTATTGATGGTAGTGTAGAGGAC
>NW_026525791.1:12500-20000 GCF_943734725.1 Anopheles marshallii | reverse complement strand
TGAATGTTTGGATCGCCGTCGCCACGTCCGTCGCCGTCGCTAGAGGGTCCACCTCTTCCAGGCGGACCTCTACCATTTCCGTCACCAGGCGGGCGGTGGCCGGAGCTGCAGCCTGTGCGCAGACCTCCTGCACACGTTGAAAAATTGCTTCCGAATTAGCACCGTCCTCTACGTTCATAACCAGCCGATCCCGCGTCGTTCGCCGTCCCACACCGAGCTTCGCCTGGTGTTCGGCCAACGACGGTGCGCCGCGGACTAGCTGGTAAACGTCTGTCCACGTTTGACCGTCTCCTGGGGTCACCTCTATAGCGTCCGGCTTCTTTTTCGTCGACTGTTTGCGTGGCGCAAGTTGCGGGCGTGGCTTTTCCAATTGATGCTGTTGTTGCTGCTGCGGCTTCGGTGGTGCCTTGCGGGGTCCCACCACCGTCCATGCGCCACCCTGCGTCGCCTGTGTACCAGATGCCTCGGCAGCCACATTGGCATAGGATGGCCGCTGCTGCTGCTGTTGTTGTTGCTGTTGCAGCGGTTGCTGCTGAGCAGGGCCACGCGTTGGCCCCTGCGTCTGTTGTGGCCGTTGCTGTTGTTCCTGCAACCGTTGGGGCTGCTGCTTCATCAAAGAAGACGACTGCTCCTGCAGCTGCGATTGCAGTGCCTGATTGCCGCCACAACCAAGCATCTGCGCCAACAGCTCCTGGTGGCTTGCCATCTCCTTTTCTAGCTCCTTGCGGAGACGTTGAGTCTCCTCTTGCCACTGGCGAGCCTGTTGCTTGTTCCATTGCAGCTCTTCATTAAACCGCTGCTGAGCCAGCTTTAGTTCCTCCCGGGCCAGCTTTCGTTCCTCGCGGGCCATGTTGTCATTGGCCTCCGCCCGCTGTCGCAGCATCACAAGCTCTTGCTGCAGCTCTTTACACATGGTTCGAAGCTGCTCGTTTACGAGGGTCGTTTCTTCGATCACCTTCCGCAGTTCGACCATGTCATTGTTCGTCGACTTCGTGGCCTTCACCGAAGCTCTTGTCAGCATGACCTTCGGCTCTACAGCCGGAAGAGACCGCCCCGGCCTTTCCTCCGTCGATTCCGCCCTTAGGCGCGATGTTCGAGTTGTCGCCATTTTAGAGACCCATGCAGGCCTTAGTGGTCAGGGGGGGTGTTTCCCTGCTTGCAGACGCCTTCCCGTATTTTTCGCAGTCGTTCCCGATTTTTTTCCCCGCGATTTCCAGTAAAAGTCGGGAAATCGAGCAGTTTCGAGCAGTTTCGAGCTCGACAAAAACTGTCCAAATCGAGCAGATTCGAGCTGTCGATGACCCCCCCAGCTTACCAGAATTTTCTGCGTCTTTTTAAGTTTCGAGCAGTTTTTCGAGCAGAAACCGTCAATTTGAAAATTTGTCTGCGGGGGACTGCTCACCTTCGAAAATTCGTCAGCGGGGTCATGTGTGTCACTCGGGTGTCACCAAAAAATGTCAAAAAATTTTTCGCGTTTTTCACTGTTTTTTCGCTTGGATCTTATTAAACAGGTTAAAACAATCACAACGGTGAAAACCGCACACGAATCCGATAAAAACTCGCAAAGTTATTAACGATTTTCTAATAAATACCGTTGCTCGAAACCACGTGCTCCGGCGGTAGCACCCCTTGCACTTTTTTGCCACGATGTTTTTCGTCAATTTTCGTCCGATTTCCGTCCGGTTTTTTGCGTTAGCACGATCACGGGCACAAAAACTACCGTTTCCGTCCACTTCCGGCCCGATTGGACCGGATTTTTACGCAAACTCACGATACACACACACTGTTGTTGTTGTTGTTGTTGTATTTCTTTGCGCAAATTTGCCACTCCGTATTTCGGGCCGAATTTCACCGGCAAACACTGTCTATCACTCTTAATCGCTTAAATGGCGTCCAATCTCGCTTTTTCACCGAAAACCGCACCGAAAAAGGTCTATTTTGCCCGTTTTTATAGCGGAAATAGTTCCCCATACAAAATGTATGGGGAATGTTTTTTTGCTTATTTTCCGTATTATCGCACCGATTTTCACGCGGTTTTCACTCGATTCACTTAAAACTTGCACTTAACAACGGATTATAACTAAAATCCAGTCTCTCTAAACGATTTTTGCACACAAATTTTCCTTCTCACTGCGGAGCAAAACACGCCATGTCCAAACAGCTCGACTGCTCGAATGTCACCACACAGGGATAACTGGCTTGTGGCCGCCAAGCGTTCATAGCGACGTGGCTTATTGATCCTTCGATGTCGGCTCTTCCTATCATTGTGAAGCAAAATTCACCAAGCGTAGGATTGTTCACCCTTTCAAGGGAACGTGAGCTGGGTTTAGACCGTCGTGAGACAGGTTAGTTTTACCCTACTGGTGTGTGCTGTATGCTGCTATCTTAACGGAATTCCTGTGCAGTACGAGAGGAACCACAGGTACGGACCACTGGCTCAATACTAGTTCGACCGGACTTTGGTATGACGCTACGTCCGCTGGATTATGCCTGAACGCCTCTAAGGTCGTATCCAATCCGAGCTGATAGCGCATCATAAACCCATTAGGTGATCGGAAGCTAGCGGGCTTAACAACCCTCTGAGATCCGTCGGTGCTGCCCCGTGCACACTGCCGTCTCATCCCCGCTATAGCACTAGACTGAGCCGCAACGGGCGGGTGTACGCTGCACGTGGAAGTACCTTATCACAGGGAACCCTGGTGGCTGTGCGCCCGTCGACCGTGGATACAACTAGTTTCGACACCTTCGACCGCCCGCAAACGACGGGACTACAGGCTGGGAGCTGCGAGTTGTAGAGATGCGTTCGCATCGATCCTCTCAGGCGACCCATGCTTGGTGGTGAAGTGGTTAGTTCGTGGAGTATAGGCTTGCTGCACTCGACAAGAGTGCTGCTTGCAAGGCTGTGGTGGTACGTATGGTAGTTGATGAGCATAGGCTTGCTGCACTCGACAAGAGTGCTGCTTGCAAGCCTATGGTGGTACGTGTACGGTAGTTGATGTGAGCATAGGCTTGCTGCACTCGACAAGAGTGCTGCTTGCAAGCCTATGGGTGGTGTGGTGTGTGGTGCATGATTAGCCTTTCAAGGAAGATGTGTCCTTGGGGCTAATCGGTTATTTTTATAAGTCCGGGAAACCTTTCTCGTCGGGATTCTTATCCTAAGCAACCACGAAAGCTTCCAAGAGTTGAAACATTGCCTATCAAGTAGGCCGTACCAGCCCATAGCAACCCAACCAAGATACTCTAACAGGCCAAGATTGGTTGGAGACTTCAAAATTTGGCTAAGTCCATGGCCACCATAAGCCATTTCTATCAAGAAGGCCATGGACAGTGCTTAGCAACCACGAAAGGTTCCAAGAGTTGAAACATTGCCTATCAAGTAGGCCGTACCAGCCCATAGCAAACCAACCAAGATAATCTAACAGGCCAAGATTGGTTGGAGACTTCAAAATTTTGCTAAGTCCATGGCCACCATAAGCCATTTCTATCAAGAAGGCCATGGACAGTGCTTAGCAACCACGAAAGCTTCCAAGAGTTGAAACATTGCCTATCAAGTAGGCCGTACCAGCCCATAGCAACCCAACCAAGATACTCTAACAGGCCAAGATTGGTTGGAGACTTCAAAATGTTGCTAAGTCCATGGCCACCATAAGCCATTTCTATCAAGAAGGCCATGGACAGTGCTTAGCAACCACGAAAGCTTCCAAGAGTTGAAACATTGCCTATCAAGTAGGCCGTACCAGCCCATAGCAACCCAACCAAGATACTCTAACAGGCCAAGATTGGTTGGAGAATTCAAAATTTTGCTAAGTCCATGGCCACCATAAGCCATTTCTATCAAGAAGGCCATGGACAGTGCTTAGCAACCACGAAAGCTTCCAAGAGTTGAAACATTGCCTATCAAGTAGGCCGTACCAGCCCATAGCAACCCAACCAAGATACTCTAACAGGCCAAGATTGGTTGGAGAATTCAAAATTTTGCTAAGTCCATGGCCACCATAAGCCATTTCTATCAAGAAGGCCACGAACAGTGCTTAGCAACCACGAGAGCTTCCAAGAGTTGAAACATTGCCTATCAAGTAGGCCGTACCGGCCCATAGCAACCCAACCAAGATACTCTAACAGGCCAAGATTGGTTGGAGATTTCAAAATTTTGCTAAGTCCATGGCCACCATAAGCCATTTCTATCAAGAAGGCCACGAACTGTGCTTAGCAACCACGAAAGCTTCCAAGAGTTGAAACATTGCCTATCAAGTAGGCCGTACCAGCCCATAGCAACCCAACCAAGATAATCTAACAGGCCAAGATTGGTTGGAGATTTCAAAATTTGGCTAAGTCCAGATTTTTTTACCCTTCGGGAAAACAACCCTAGTTCACCAAGTTGAACGCGAAAAACTGTCCATAGGATACGCACAAAACGTTTATTGAGTTGGTCACCATATGTGGAAATTATGGTGAAAATAAGCCAAGTTCCGGAGTTTTTAACTCACACGAAACCACGAAAAACTTTCATTAGGAAAACTTGGTTGGAGCACCCTACTGCAGAACACACCGACATGGACGAAAGGGTTGACTGGCTAAGAGAAAAAATTTTTGCGGGACCACTCAAAACATCATAGTTAGACCTAGCAAATGATGAAAAGTGAAACCCGCGATCGATTGGAGAAACCTTATTTTACACTGAAAAATTCCACATAAGCAAAATTTGTATGGAGCACCCTACTGCAGAGCACACCGACAGGGCCGGGAAGGAAGGCCCGGTCCAAGAAAAAATTTTTGCGGGACCACTCAAAACATCATAGTTAGACCTAGCAAATGATGAAAAGTGAAACCCGCGATCGATTGGAGAAACCTTATTTTACACTGAAAAATTCCACATAAGCAAAATTTGTATGGAGCACCCTACTGCAGAGCACACCGACAGGGCCGGGAAGGAAGGCCCGGTCCAAGAAAAAATTTTTGCGGGACCACTCAAAACATCATAGTTAGACCTAGCAAATGATGAAAAGTGAAACCCGCGATCGATTGGAGAAACCTTATTTTACACTGAAAAATTCCACATAAGCAAAATTTGTATGGAGCACCCTACTGCAGAGCACACCGACAGGGCCGGGAAGGAAGGCCCGGTCCAAGAAAAAATTTTTGCGGGACCACTCAAAACATCATAGTTAGACCTAGCAAATGATGAAAAGTGAAACCCGCGATCGATTGGAGAAACCTTATTTTACACTGAAAAATTCCACATAAGGAAAATTTGTATGGAGCACCCTACTGCAGAGCACACCGACAGGGCCGGGAAGGAAGGCCCGGTCCAAGAAAAAATTTTTGCGGGACCACTCAAAACATCATAGTTAGACCTAGCAAATGATGAAAAGTGAAACCCGCGATCGATTGGAGAAACCTTATTTTACACTGAAAAATTCCACATAAGGAAAATTTGTATGGAGCACCCTACTGCAGAGCACACCGACAGGGCCGGGAAGGAAGGCCCGGTCCAAGAAAAAATTTTTGCGGGACCACTCAAAACATCATAGTTAGACCTAGCAAATGATGAAAAGTGAAACCCGCGATCGATTGGAGAAACCTTATTTTACACTGAAAAATTCCACATAAGGAAAATTTGTATGGAGCACCCTACTGCAGAACACACCGACATGGACGAAAGGGTCGACTGGCCAAGAGAAAAAATTTTTGCGGGACCACTCAAAACATCATAGTTAGACCTAGCAAATGATGAAAAGTGAAACCCGCGATCGATTGGAGAAACCTTATTTTACACTGAAAATTCCACATAAGGAAAATTTGTATGGAGCACCCTGCTGTGGTCACCATCGGTCGAGTTGGTCGAGACGGGCAAAAAATTTTTTTTTCCATATCGTCTCAAAACATGATTTATGGACCTTGTAAATGTTGAAAAGTGAAACGAAATCACTTTTGGAGCGATGAAAATTTTGTATGGGAGGTCCCTACCCGGAACAAATTTTACTAGTAAAGTCATGATTCCGCGACGAGAAATTTGAAAATGGTCAAATATGGTTAAGATGTCATGTTCATTCCCTACTATGGGGGACCAGGTCGTCACGAAAAAATTTTTTTCTCGACCTGGTCAAATGTGGTTCTGCGACGGAGGTTAAACTAATAATGCATAATTTGGGCCAAAAACCCCCCTCTGTCAGATATTGTACCCGTTCAAGAGCAATAGCAGACCACATAAGTTGAGCTTTGAGGTATCTGAAAGTTGAATATAGAGCGAGGTTCTAAGCGAAGGGATAGCTTAACGTTGAGCATTGAACGCAAAAAAGCTTAGAGATAAGCTTAAGATACAAGGGTTGTGGTGCATGAGGCCGCTTAACGTTGAGCTTTGAACGCACATGGCTAGAACTAAGCTAAGAGATACCTATAGTGGTGCATGGAACTGCTCACAAGTTGAGCTTCGAGAAGTCCAAAGGCAAAATGTAGAGCGAGGTTCTAAGCGAAGGGATAGCTTAACGTTGAGCATTGAACGCAAAAAAGCTTAGAGATAAGCTTAAGATACAAGGGTTGTGGTGCATGAGGCCGCTTAACGTTGAGCTTTGAACGCACATGGCTAGAACTAAGCTAAGAGATACCTATAGTGGTGCATGGAACTGCTCACAAGTTGAGCTTCGAGAAGTCCAAAGGCAAAATGTAGAGCGAGGTTCTAAGCGAAGGGATAGCTTAACGTTGAGCATTGAACGCAAAAAAGCTTAGAGATAAGCTTAAGATACAAGGGTTGTGGTGCATGAGGCCGCTTAACGTTGAGCTTTGAACGCAAATGGCTAGAACTAAGCTAAGAGATACGGGTAGTGGTGCATGGAACTGCTCACAAGTTGAGCTTCGAGAAGTCCAAAGGCAAAATATAGAGAGAGGTCCTAGCAGCCTAAAAAACTTCTAGGGCCGACAGCTCACAAGTTGAGTTTCGAACGCAATTAGGCTACCCTGGTAGCCTTGATTTGAAAGCATTAAGGCAATGATATGGTAGAATGCCCGATCTTAAACCTATTGACAGAGAATGTGTACGAGTAAGCATAGATGTGGAGGAGCACATACCCTAAACAGTCCCGAAAGATGGTTAGCTAAGTGATGCATCACAAATGGACTTGGCGCACCAAGTTCACACTGAAACACACACGATCGCGTATATTAAAACCTGTTGTGTGGTGCATCACTAATAAAGTTTGGTGCGTCAAACGAACATGAGAGTTGAGCATATTGGGTATGTGTGATAACACACTTTGCACGACAATCGAGAAACCGCATAAGCTCAGTATAACACAGCAGGGGAAGATTGATGAAAACCAGAGCTAATACATGCAACAGGCCGGGAATGCTGCTTCTGAAGGTGGTAGGACCGGTGCACTTATTAGTTAAACCAATCGGCCGATTGAGTTGAAGTCTGGTACCGATCTTTCACTTGACTGTGCCCCATCAACTATTGATGGTAGTGTAGAGGACTACCATGGTTGTGACGGGAAGCGGGAATCA
>NW_026525791.1:0-2500 GCF_943734725.1 Anopheles marshallii | reverse complement strand
CCATCGATCATGCGAATGGCCTCCTGCGCCGACTGGGCCGCCGTCTGCGGAGTCGTGCCACCTGCCAGCACCACCAGGTCGTCTGCGAAGCCGATCGCCTCCACGCCGTCCGGAAACGCCAGCCGCAGGACTCCGTCGTACATCGTGTTCCACAATGTAGGACCGATGATGGAGCCCTGCGGTACCCCCGCCGACACCGGCCTGCGGACTGGTCCCTCGCTGGTCTCGTAAGCGAGCTCACGTTCGGAGAAGTAGCTGCGCAGTATTCTCTGAAGCGTGGCCGGTACGTTCTTTTCACGCAGTGCCGCAGCGATCGCCCTCCAGCTGGCCGTGTTGAACGCGTTCTGGACGTCTAGCGCTGCCACCACCAGACATCGTGGATCGCGTCCATTGGTGCGGTGGAAGGACCGCGCGAACTCGCCCCGCTCGACGACCCGCTGGATCGCCTGCACCGTTGACCTCCCGCGACGAAATCCGTACTGCTCCGGCGACAGTTGAGGGGCAGCGCTGTCCTCCAAGTGTTCATTTAGGCGCTCGAGAATGCACCTCTCGAACAACTTGGGGACTGCTCCCTCCAGAAGCAGCGGTCGGCTCGCCGATGGATCGCCCGGTGGCTTGCCCGGTTTGGCTACCAGCACCAGCCTCGCCTCCTTCCAAGCCCGCGGGAACTCACCGCGTTCCAGTAGGTCGTTAAACACCCGCACAAACGCCTGCGGGTGTTCACGGATCGCGGTTTTCACCGCCGCGTTCGGGATCCCATCGAGCCCAGGTGCCTTGGATGGGGCCATCCGCTCTGCCAGCGCGAGAACCTCCGCTTCCGTGACGGGTCGCAGCCTCTCCTCGTCAGCCGTTCGCTCGATGGCTGGCCACTCGAACGGGGGATGCAGCGGAAACAGGGCATCCACGATCGGCTCCAGCACTGTCCGGTCCGTCTCCGGCGGGGTGCGACCACGCAGCTTGGCCATCACCACCTTGTATCCCAGTCCGAATACGTCGCTGTCGACTCCGTCGATCAGCTCTTGGAGCTTCTCGTTTCGACTCTCCTGGATCCCGCGCTGCAGCCCTCTACGAAGGTCCTGCAGACGCCCCAAAGCCGCGTCCCGTTCTGTTGGCCCCGTGGCCCCACGATGCCTCTCTTCCGCCTCCTCGCACTCACGCCTCATGCGTTCCAGCTCCGGAGTCCACCAGTAGAGCCTAGGCGGCTGACGGAACTTTGGCGGGCCCACTCGCTCCATCGTCCTGTCGCAGGCCAGGGACAGCGCTCCTACCAGCGCGTCAGGCGTGTCCGCTTCTGCAAATCGACAATCAATCAGCGCAGCCTGGTATCCCTCCCTGCAGAAAATCGATGTCTTCCAGCGAACTCCTGCATGCTGCGGGAGGCGAGACGACTGCGTCCGATGGTGTTGTTTCGTACGCTGCTGCGGTGCTGACCGTCTCCCCGGAACGCCCACGGAGAACTCCACGTACCGGTGGTCGCTGTACGAATATCGCTGGCTGACCCTCCAGGTGTCCTCAAGGGCGACCGTAGAGCTCGCGAAGGACACATCTACAACGCTCTCGCGCGCGACCCCGTTGCCCTTGAAGGTGGGCACGTTGCCGCGGTTGAGGACCTCCAGCTGCAGATGGTCGATAGCGCCCTTGAGGGTGTGCCCTCTCGATGTTGTGCGGGCACTCCCCCAGTCCGTACTCCATGCATTAAGATCGCCTGCCATCACCAGGTGCTGATGTCCCACCAGCGCCATCTCCACCGCCTCGAGATAGGCGACGAAGTCCGCTGGTCCGGTGTTCGGCGAGACGTAGCAGCTAGCGAACGTCACTCCTCCCACTGTGGCCACCACCAGCCCGGGATGAGCGCTTTCCCATAAACGCTGTATGGGATAAGCCCCGGTGGCGACCACTGCCACACTCTGCGCCTCATCCACCGCCCATCTGCCGTTGTCCCGAGGCGGCTTATATAATTCGCAGGCGATGACAACGTCCACCCCCAGCTCCCGCGCCGTCTGCAGCATCAGGTCCTGCGCTGATCTGCTGCGCCCGAGGTTGATCTGCAGGACCTTTATCGTCGTCGAGGACAGGACGGATGTCCCACCCGGTGCGGGCCCTTGCATGTCACGCAGCAGACCGCTGCCGTGCATGTTCGGGCCAGGTGTCCCGGTTGGCCGCAGCGGATGCAGTGCGTCGACCAATCCATCTCGCTCCGGCATTGGTGCCGCAGATGTCCGTGCTCCAGGCATTTGAAGCACCGCTGCTGGCCCCGCGTCAGTGGTGTCAACTGCGTAGCTAGGCACGAAGTGTGCAGCACCTTCACGTGCTGCTGCGCAATCTTCGCTGCCGCCTTCACTGCCATTCGGACGTATGCTGTCTGCGTGCCATTCCATACCTTGACCAAATGCACGGCGGATTCCTTCACCGACTGCTCTGTGAATGATTGGATCGCCGTCGCCACGTCCGTCGCCGTCGCTAAAGGGTCCACCTCTTCCAGGCGGACCTCTACCGTTTC
>NW_026525790.1:25000-26775 GCF_943734725.1 Anopheles marshallii | reverse complement strand
ATAAGGAAAATTTGTATGGAGCACCCTACTGCAGAGCACACCGACAGGGCCGGGAAGGAAGGCCCGGTCCAAGAAAAAATTTTTGCGGGACCACTCAAAACATCATAGTTAGACCTAGCAAATGATGAAAAGTGAAACCCGCGATCGATTGGAGAAACCTTATTTTACACTGAAAAATTCCACATAAGGAAAATTTGTATGGAGCACCCTACTGCAGAGCACACCGACAGGGCCGGGAAGGAAGGCCCGGTCCAAGAAAAAATTTTTGCGGGACCACTCAAAACATCATAGTTAGACCTAGCAAATGATGAAAAGTGAAACCCGCGATCGATTGGAGAAACCTTATTTTACACTGAAAAATTCCACATAAGGAAAATTTGTATGGAGCACCCTACTGCAGAGCACACCGACAGGGCCGGGAAGGAAGGCCCGGTCCAAGAAAAAATTTTTGCGGGACCACTCAAAACATCATAGTTAGACCTAGCAAATGATGAAAAGTGAAACCCGCGATCGATTGGAGAAACCTTATTTTACACTGAAAAATTCCACATAAGGAAAATTTGTATGGAGCACCCTACTGCAGAACACACCGACATGGACGAAAGGGTCGACTGGCCAAGAGAAAAAATTTTTGCGGGACCACTCAAAACATCATAGTTAGACCTAGCAAATGATGAAAAGTGAAACCCGCGATCGATTGGAGAAACCTTATTTTACACTGAAAATTCCACATAAGGAAAATTTGTATGGAGCACCCTGCTGTGGTCACCATCGGTCGAGTTGGTCGAGACGGGCAAAAAATTTTTTTTTCCATATCGTCTCAAAACATGATTTATGGACCTTGTAAATGTTGAAAAGTGAAACGAAATCACTTTTGGAGCGATGAAAATTTTGTATGGGAGGTCCCTACCCGGAACAAATTTTACTAGCAAAGTCATGATTCCGCGACGAGAAATTTGAAAATGGTCAAATATGGTTAAGATGTCATGTTCATTCCCTACTATGGGGGACCAGGTCGTCACGAAAAAATTTTTTTCTCGACCTGGTCAAATGTGGTTCTGCGACGGAGGTTAAACTAATAATGCATAATTTGGGCCAAAAACCCCCCTCTGTCAGATATTGTACCCGTTCAAGAGCAATAGCAGACCACATAAGTTGAGCTTTGAGGTATCTGAAAGTTGAATATAGAGCGAGGTTCTAAGCGAAGGGATAGCTTAACGTTGAGCATTGAACGCAAAAAAGCTTAGAGATAAGCTTAAGATACAAGGGTTGTGGTGCATGAGGCCGCTTAACGTTGAGCTTTGAACGCACATGGCTAGAACTAAGCTAAGAGATACCTATAGTGGTGCATGGAACTGCTCACAAGTTGAGCTTCGAGAAGTCCAAAGGCAAAATGTAGAGCGAGGTTCTAAGCGAAGGGATAGCTTAACGTTGAGCATTGAACGCAAAAAAGCTTAGAGATAAGCTTAAGATACAAGGGTTGTGGTGCATGAGGCCGCTTAACGTTGAGCTTTGAACGCACATGGCTAGAACTAAGCTAAGAGATACCTATAGTGGTGCATGGAACTGCTCACAAGTTGAGCTTCGAGAAGTCCAAAGGCAAAATGTAGAGCGAGGTTCTAAGCGAAGGGATAGCTTAACGTTGAGCATTGAACGCAAAAAAGCTTAGAGATAAGCTTATTATATAACGATTGTGGTGCAGGACACAGCTTAACGTTGAGCTTTGAACGCACATGGCTAGAACTAAGCTAAGAGATACGGGTAGTGGTGCATGG
>NW_026525790.1:10000-12500 GCF_943734725.1 Anopheles marshallii | reverse complement strand
TTGCGGGACCACTCAAAACATCATAGTTAGACCTAGCAAATGATGAAAAGTGAAACCCGCGATCGATTGGAGAAACCTTATTTTACACTGAAAAATTCCACATAAGGAAAATTTGTATGGAGCACCCTACTGCAGAGCACACCGACAGGGCCGGGAAGGAAGGCCCGGTCCAAGAAAAAATTTTTGCGGGACCACTCAAAACATCATAGTTAGACCTAGCAAATGATGAAAAGTGAAACCCGCGATCGATTGGAGAAACCTTATTTTACACTGAAAAATTCCACATAAGGAAAATTTGTATGGAGCACCCTACTGCAGAGCACACCGACAGGGCCGGGAAGGAAGGCCCGGTCCAAGAAAAAATTTTTGCGGGACCACTCAAAACATCACAGTTAGACCTAGCAAATGATGAAAAGTGAAACCCGCGATCGATTGGAGAAACCTTATTTTACACTGAAAAATTCCACATAAGGAAAATTTGTATGGAGCACCCTACTGCAGAGCACACCGACAGGGCCGGGAAGGAAGGCCCGGTCCAAGAAAAAATTTTTGCGGGACCACTCAAAACATCATAGTTAGACCTAGCAAATGATGAAAAGTGAAACCCGCGATCGATTGGAGAAACCTTATTTTACACTGAAAAATTCCACATAAGGAAAATTTGTATGGAGCACCCTACTGCAGAGCACACCGACAGGGCCGGGAAGGAAGGCCCGGTCCAAGAAAAAATTTTTGCGGGACCACTCAAAACATCATAGTTAGACCTAGCAAATGATGAAAAGTGAAACCCGCGATCGATTGGAGAAACCTTATTTTACACTGAAAAATTCCACATAAGGAAAATTTGTATGGAGCACCCTACTGCAGAGCACACCGACAGGGCCGGGAAGGAAGGCCCGGTCCAAGAAAAAATTTTTGCGGGACCACTCAAAACATCATAGTTAGACCTAGCAAATGATGAAAAGTGAAACCCGCGATCGATTGGAGAAACCTTATTTTACACTGAAAAATTCCACATAAGGAAAATTTGTATGGAGCACCCTACTGCAGAGCACACCGACAGGGCCGGGAAGGAAGGCCCGGTCCAAGAAAAAATTTTTGCGGGACCACTCAAAACATCATAGTTAGACCTAGCAAATGATGAAAAGTGAAACCCGCGATCGATTGGAGAAACCTTATTTTACACTGAAAAATTCCACATAAGGAAAATTTGTATGGAGCACCCTACTGCAGAGCACACCGACAGGGCCGGGAAGGAAGGCCCGGTCCAAGAAAAAATTTTTGCGGGACCACTCAAAACATCATAGTTAGACCTAGCAAATGATGAAAAGTGAAACCCGCGATCGATTGGAGAAACCTTATTTTACACTGAAAAATTCCACATAAGGAAAATTTGTATGGAGCACCCTACTGCAGAACACACCGACATGGACGAAAGGGTCGACTGGCCAAGAGAAAAAATTTTTGCGGGACCACTCAAAACATCATAGTTAGACCTAGCAAATGATGAAAAGTGAAACCCGCGATCGATTGGAGAAACCTTATTTTACACTGAAAATTCCACATAAGGAAAATTTGTATGGAGCACCCTGCTGTGGTCACCATCGGTCGAGTTGGTCGAGACGGGCAAAAAATTTTTTTTTCCATATCGTCTCAAAACATGATTTATGGACCTTGTAAATGTTGAAAAGTGAAACGAAATCACTTTTGGAGCGATGAAAATTTTGTATGGGAGGTCCCTACCCGGAACAAATTTTACTAGCAAAGTCATGATTCCGCGACGAGAAATTTGAAAATGGTCAAATATGGTTAAGATGTCATGTTCATTCCCTACTATGGGGGACCAGGTCGTCACGAAAAAATTTTTTTCTCGACCTGGTCAAATGTGGTTCTGCGACGGAGGTTAAACTAATAATGCATAATTTGGGCCAAAAACCCCCCTCTGTCAGATATTGTACCCGTTCAAGAGCAATAGCAGACCACATAAGTTGAGCTTTGAGGTATCTGAAAGTTGAATATAGAGCGAGGTTCTAAGCGAAGGGATAGCTTAACGTTGAGCATTGAACGCAAAAAAGCTTAGAGATAAGCTTAAGATACAAGGGTTGTGGTGCATGAGGCCGCTTAACGTTGAGCTTTGAACGCACATGGCTAGAACTAAGCTAAGAGATACCTATAGTGGTGCATGGAACTGCTCACAAGTTGAGCTTCGAGAAGTCCAAAGGCAAAATGTAGAGCGAGGTTCTAAGCGAAGGGATAGCTTAACGTTGAGCATTGAACGCAAAAAAGCTTAGAGATAAGCTTAAGATACAAGGGTTGTGGTGCATGAGGCCGCTTAACGTTGAGCTTTGAACGCACATGGCTAGAACTAAGCTAAGAGATACCTATAGTGGTGCATGGAACTGCTCACAAGTTGAGCTTCGAGAAGTCCAAAGGCAAAATGTAGAGCGAGGTTCTAAGCGAAGGGATAGCTTAACGTTGAGCATTGAACGCAAAAAAGCTT
>NW_026525789.1:25000-26776 GCF_943734725.1 Anopheles marshallii | reverse complement strand
ATGGTGACCACAGCAGGGTGCTCCATACAAATTTTCCTTATGTGGAATTTTCAGTGTAAAATAAGGTTTCTCCAATCGATCGCGGGTTTCACTTTTCATCATTTGCTAGGTCTAACTATGATGTTTTGAGTGGTCCCGCAAAAATTTTTTCTCTTGGCCAGTCGACCCTTTCGTCCATGTCGGTGTGTTCTGCAGTAGGGTGCTCCATACAAATTTTCCTTATGTGGAATTTTTCAGTGTAAAATAAGGTTTCTCCAATCGATCGCGGGTTTCACTTTTCATCATTTGCTAGGTCTAACTATGATGTTTTGAGTGGTCCCGCAAAAATTTTTTCTTGGACCGGGCCTTCCTTCCCGGCCCTGTCGGTGTGCTCTGCAGTAGGGTGCTCCATACAAATTTTCCTTATGTGGAATTTTTCAGTGTAAAATAAGGTTTCTCCAATCGATCGCGGGTTTCACTTTTCATCATTGCTAGGTCTAACTATGATGTTTTGAGTGGTCCCGCAAAAATTTTTTCTTGGACCGGGCCTTCCTTCCCGGCCCTGTCGGTGTGCTCTGCAGTAGGGTGCTCCATACAAATTTTCCTTATGTGGAATTTTTCAGTGTAAAATAAGGTTTCTCCAATCGATCGCGGGTTTCACTTTTCATCATTTGCTAGGTCTAACTATGATGTTTTGAGTGGTCCCGCAAAAATTTTTTCTTGGACCGGGCCTTCCTTCCCGGCCCTGTCGGTGTGCTCTGCAGTAGGGTGCTCCATACAAATTTTCCTTATGTGGAATTTTTCAGTGTAAAATAAGGTTTCTCCAATCGATCGCGGGTTTCACTTTTCATCATTTGCTAGGTCTAACTATGATGTTTTGAGTGGTCCCGCAAAAATTTTTTCTTGGACCGGGCCTTCCTTCCCGGCCCTGTCGGTGTGCTCTGCAGTAGGGTGCTCCATACAAATTTTCCTTATGTGGAATTTTTCAGTGTAAAATAAGGTTTCTCCAATCGATCGCGGGTTTCACTTTTCATCATTTGCTAGGTCTAACTATGATGTTTTGAGTGGTCCCGCAAAAATTTTTTCTTGGACCGGGCCTTCCTTCCCGGCCCTGTCGGTGTGCTCTGCAGTAGGGTGCTCCATACAAATTTCCTTATGTGGAATTTTTCAGTGTAAAATAAGGTTTCTCCAATCGATCGCGGGTTTCACTTTTCATCATTTGCTAGGTCTAACTATGATGTTTTTGAGTGGTCCCGCAAAAATTTTTTCTTGGACCGGGCCTTCCTTCCCGGCCCTGTCGGTGTGCTCTGCAGTAGGGTGCTCCATACAAATTTTCCTTATGTGGAATTTTTCAGTGTAAAATAAGGTTTCTCCAATCGATCGCGGGTTTCACTTTTCATCATTTGCTAGGTCTAACTATGATGTTTTGAGTGGTCCCGCAAAAATTTTTTCTTGGACCGGGCCTTCCTTCCCGGCCCTGTCGGTGTGCTCTGCAGTAGGGTGCTCCATACAAATTTTCCTTATGTGGAAATTTTCAGTGTAAAATAAGGTTTCTCCAATCGATCGCGGGTTTCACTTTTCATCATTTGCTAGGTCTAACTATGATGTTTTGAGTGGTCCCGCAAAAATTTTTTCTTGGACCGGGCCTTCCTTCCCGGCCCTGTCGGTGTGCTCTGCAGTAGGGTGCTCCATACAAATTTTCCTTATGTGGAATTTTTCAGTGTAAATAAGGTTTCTCCAATCGATCGCGGGTATCACATTTTCATCATTTGCTAGGTCTAACTATGATGTTTTGAG
>NW_026525789.1:15000-20000 GCF_943734725.1 Anopheles marshallii | reverse complement strand
TGTGAACCGATCCGGACGATTAAGGTGTCGTTGGATGCGTCTCGGTAAGACGCATCTTACAAAATTTTGTATGTGTGTGTGTGTGCGTCACACCGGAAGTGGCACTTGAAAAACTGTGAGTTTTTGGTGGGGGACCGTTTTACCCCCCAAAAAGTGCGTTAGTGATCTTAAAAACACTTGAGGACTATAAGTGAGAATATCCCGCGTCGATAGAGTGGTCTAACATTTTTGTGCGACGAACCGTTGCGGAGTTATAGGCTTCCAAAGTTGGAGGTTTTGGCGATTTCCGGCGTCTTTCGTTCCCATACATTTTGTATGGGACAGCTGTTCGGTGGCGCGTTCTTGGCCGAGTACCGTGTGTCGTCGCGTGTGACGTCAGTGCAAAGTACCGGTTTGCGCCCGATCTGGCGTTGTCGCCGCGAGTGTGCTGAAGAACATAACGGTAAAGCCCGGTGCAAGCGCACCGAAAAGTGTAACTTTTTAGCAAAGTGCACGATTTAAGGCACTTTCCGTTTGCCGTGTGTTTCCGTGTGCGTGCGTGTGTGCGAGTGTTTGGAGTGAAAATCGGCCGTATCAGCCAGGCCACGCGTGCCAGGGCTTTGGTTTCAAGTGTCCGGCCCCCGATCCTGGCCGCCGACCCCCCTCCCAAATTTCACCCCCCCACCCCTTAAGGGGGGGGAGTTTTTCGTGGGCAGGTTTTTGTTGAATATTAAGGCGAATTGTGAACCGATCCGGACGATTAAGGTGTCGTTGGATGCGTCTCGGTAAGACGCATCTTACAAAATTTTGTATGTGTGTGTGTGTGCGTTACACCGGAAGTGGCACTTGAAAAACTGTGAGTTTTTGGTGGGGGACCGTTTTACCCCCCAAAAAGTGCGTTAGTGATCTTAAAAACACTTGAGGACTATAAGTGAGAATATCCCGCGTCGATAGAGTGGTCTAACATTTTTGTGCGACGAACCGTTGCGGAGTTATAGGCTTCCAAAGTTGGAGGTTTTGGCGATTTCCGGCGTCTTTCGTTCCCATACATTTTGTATGGGACAGCTGTTCGGTTGCGCGTTCTTGGCCGAGTACCGTGTGTTTCTGTGTGCGTGCGTGTGTGCGAGTGTTTGGAGTGAAAATCGGCCGTATCAGCCAGGCCACGCGTGCCAGGGCTTTGGCTTCAAGTGTCCGGCCCCCGATCCTGGCCGTCGACCCCCCTCCCAAATTTCACCCCCCCACCCCTTAAGGGGGGGGAGTTTTTCGTGGGCAGGTTTTTGTTGAATATTAAGGCGAATTGTGAACCGATCCGGACGATTAAGGTGTCGTTGGATGCGTCTCGGTAAGACGCATCTTACAAAATTTTGTATGTGTGTGTGTGTGCGTTACACCGGAAGTGGCACTTGAAAAACTGTGAGTTTTTGGTGGGGGACCGTTTTACCCCCCAAAAAGTGCGTTAGTGATCTTAAAAACACTTGAGGACTATAAGTGAGAATATCCCGCGTCGATAGAGTGGTCTAACATTTTTGTGCGACGAACCGTTGCGGAGTTATAGGCTTCCAAAGTTGGAGGTTTTGGCGATTTCCGGCGTCTTTCGTTCCCATACATTTTGTATGGGACAGCTGTTCGGTTGCGCGTTCTTGGCCGAGTACCGTGTGTTTCTGTGTGTGGGGAGTCAATCAACGCGCTACGTCGCCGCGAGTCGGGGAGAACACCTCCCCCGACTCCCCCCCCCCCCCCCTCCACCCTCACCCGTAACAGTGAGAGGTGGAGATGTCGTCGACGGGGCGAACCCTCCGTTCCAGGACGGAGTCAACGGAGGAGAGGCCGGCGAAGCTCTCCACTATTCTGGAGCCGCGAGTGGCTCTTACACGAACATCTGTTCCGGGAGCGAAGCAGCAGTCCCCGGAAATGTCGGAGCTGAGACAGCTCCTCAATGAGACGTCGCTCACCAACGAGCAGCTGCGAGCGACGATCGTGGGTCTGCAACAGGAGATCCAGATGCTCCGGCAGCAGATGGAAACAAATGCTGTGCAGGCCCGGCAAGATTTGCAGCTGGCCCGAGAGGAAGCCCGGATGCGCGAGACGCTGGCTCGTGAAGACAACGAGCGCCTGCGCAACGAGCTGAGGGAGGAGCGAGCCAGCTTCCAAGAGCTCCTTGCACAGACGCTGGGCTATGGAGGCAGCCAGAAGCAGCAGCAGCAGTACCAGCAGCAGCAGCAACAACAGCAGCAGCAACGTCGTGAGCAGCAGCAGCAACAGCGACAGCAGGGAGCGGTGTCGGCAACGGCAGCTCCGCTTTCAGACCCGGAAGGCGGCTCTTGGGCTGAAGTGGTGCGTCGTAAGCCGGCCCGGCAACCGGGGAACAAGCCGCAGCAACAGCAGCAGCAGTGGCCGCAACTACCGCAACGGGCAGCGGTTCAGCGACAGCCGATCGCAGGACCGTCTAAGCAGCAGCCCCAGCAACATCAGGGACAACAGGCCCGGGGTAGCCAGCCTGGAGCACAACGAGGAGGTCGGCGTCAGCGGCAGCGAAAAACCAAGCCGGACGCTATTGAAATCGCCCCAGCTGAGGGACAAACCTGGACGGAGGTGTACCAGGCTGTCCGAACGGCTCCAGAAATGGAGAAACATGCTGAGGCCCTAGGCGTCGGGCGACGCACCACACGCTCCAGGCTTGTCATGGAGCTGAAGGAGAGCGCGGACGCTGCAGAAGTTCTGCAGTGCATCAAGCAGGTCTGCGCAAAGGCAGAACGGCCGGCCTCAGCTCGGCTGGTCACGCCTATGGTCGAAATCCGGTTGGACGCTGTCGACCCTTTAGCGAAGGAGACCGATGTGGCGATGGCGCTGACCAACCTGTGCCAATGCGAGGTGGAGGAGACATCGGTTCGCCTGCGACCTGCCTGGGACGGCACGAAAGTGGCGATAGTCCGCGTAACAGCCAGGGCTGCGGAGGGTCTGGTCGACAAGAGCGTCAAGATCAAATACACATCGTGTCTGATCCGGAAGGTGGCTCCTCTGCAGGCGCGTCAGCAACGGTGCTACAAGTGCCTCGAGATGGGGCGGCACGTCCGAGCTGCGTGCAGGAGCGAAGTGGACCGCTCGACAAGCTGCATTCGCTGCGGGAAGCCGGATCACCAGGCGAAGAGCTGCACGGCGGAGGTGCGCTGCGTCGTGTGCAGCGGCCCGCACCCGGTCGGGCATCCGACGTGCCGGCGCTAAAAGTGCTGCAAGTGAACCTCGGGCGAAGCCGGGCAGCCCAAGACCTCATGCTGCAGACGGCTCGCGAGTTAGGGGCTCAGGTGGTGCTCGCCTGCGAACTATATCGACCACCTCGGGATGATCCGCGGTGGGCCATCGATGCGGAACAGAGTGTGGCGATAATAGCAACAGGGGCGTACCCTATTCAACGGCTTTGGGGGAGCGTCGTCCCGGGACTCGTGGTGGCCACCATAGCGGGAGTAACGTTCGCCAGCTGCTACGTGCCACCCAGCAGCGGCATCGAAGACTTCGTAAGCTTCCTCGGTGCGGTGGAGGTGTCTCTGGTCGGACACGCAACATCAGTCCTGGCCGGGGACTTCAACGCCTGGAATGAGGAGTGGGGGAGTGCGCGCACCACCCGGAAGGGGCAGGAGCTCCTGAGCGTGGTGGAGCAGCTGGCGCTGCATACGCTGAACCGCGGCAACGTGCCCACTTTCAAGGGCAACGGGGTTGCGCGGGAAAGCGTTGTTGACGTTTCCTTTGCCAGCCAAACTATTGCGCGACCGGACACCTGGCGCGTGCTCGAACGCTTTTCCAGCAGCGACCATGCCTACGTCCAGTTCCAGGTGGGCGTCCCAGGACAACGCCCCAAGCGACGAGGCCAGCAGCAGCAGCGAAGTCGAGACGGGACAGCCAGACACGCCGGGACCCGGTGGAAGACGACGCAATTCGATAACAAGTGCTTCGACACCGCCCTCACATGCGGCCACTTCGAGCAGGTCGCAACTCCGGAGGGGCTGATCGGCGGACTGACCCAGGCGTGCGATGAGATCATGGAGAGAGTACACGGGGCTACTTTCCATCGCAAGCCCCAGGTGTACTGGTGGTCTCCGGAGATCGAGCGCCTGAGGGAGGAATGCGGAGCAGCGGAGGCCGCCCATCGCAGGGCCCAACCTTCGGAGCGTGCGGTGACGTCGGCCAGGCTGCAGGGCTGTCGACGATTGCTGCAGGCCGCTATTCACAGCAGTAAGGAAGACAGTATGCAAGAGCTGATCGATGGGGTCGAAGCCGAGGTGTTCGGACTCGGTTACAAGGTTGTTCGAGCAAAACTACGTAACAGGGCACCACCGGAAACGGACCGAGCCGTACTAGGTCCGATCGTCGAAGCCTTGTTCCCGAATCATCCGGCGTTTGAGTGGCCGGACATTGACGCGTGCAGCGAGGCTCTGAGGCCGGTCACGAGCTCGGAAATTCTTTCGCTGGCCGAGCGGATGGCCACCTCCAAGGCGCCAGGGCTGGACGGTATCCCGAATGCCGCAGTGAAGGCGGCAATGCGGAAGCACCCGGAAGTCTTCGCCAAGGTGTACAATCAGCTGCTCGAGCGAGGGGAGTTTCCTGCGGCATGGAAGGAGGCACGCCTTGTGTTGGTCACGAAGCCAGGTAAGCCGCCGGGCGATCCGTCGTCGCACCGCCCGCTGCTAATGCTGGGAGCAGTCGCCAAGGGGTTCGAACGGCTGATCTTAGATCGGCTGAACGACCACTTGGAGGACAGCGATGCTCCTCGCCTGTCGGCAAGGCAGTACGGGTTCCGGCGCGGTCGTTCCACGCTTCAGGCCATCGAGCGGGTGATCGAGCGAGGACAACACGCGAGGACGTTTCACCGCACCAACCAGCGGGATCCTCGATGTCTGGTGGTGGCAGCACTGGACGTCAGGAACGCCTTTAACTCTGCCAGCTGGAAGGCGATCGCGGTTGCCCTGCAGAAGCTGATGGTCCCTGCAGCCCTCCAGAAAATATTGCGCAGCTACTTTTCTGAGAGG
>NW_026525789.1:0-5000 GCF_943734725.1 Anopheles marshallii | reverse complement strand
CAGCAATCCAACACTATGTGAGCTATTCCAATCTATGCGTCCAACTGGTGAACATTATGTTGTGAAGGCGAGCTCCACTGTACTTACCACCGGGTATGGTGTTCGTACAACCATCAGTAAACATGTGAACCAACGACGATCGAAGGAATAAATTCCGTTCTCAGCATCGTTGGCTATGATCGGGCAATTTACGGGCTTGCAATCCTCCTATGCACCTGGCAATGTATGGTAGTGTTTCCTGCTGCTTTCCTGATTTGGATGTGTACCATGGCCTTTATCAGGCACTCTCTACTAGCTCCGGAATCGAACCCTGATTCCCGCTTCCCGTCACAACCATGGTAGTCCTCTACACTACCATCAATAGTTGATGGGGCACAGTCAAGTGAAAGATCGGTACCAGACTTCAACTCAATCGGCCGATTGGTTTAACTAATAAGTGCACCGGTCCTACCACCTTCAGAAGCAGCATTCCCGGCCTGTTGCATGTATTAGCTCTGGTTTTCATCAATCTTCCCCTGCTGTGTTATACTGAGCTTATGCGGTTTCTCGATTGTCGTGCAAAGTGTGTTATCACACATACCCAATATGCTCAACTCTCATGTTCGTTTGACGCACCAAACTTTATTAGTGATGCACCACACAACAGGTTTTAATATACGCGATCGTGTGTGTTTCAGTGTGAACTTGGTGCGCCAAGTCCATTTGTGATGCATCACTTAGCTAACCATCTTTCGGGACTGTTTAGGGTATGTGCTCCTCCACATCTATGCTTACTCGTACACATTCTCTGTCAATAGGTTTAAGATCGGGCATTCTACCATATCATTGCCTTAATGCTTTCAAATCAAGGCTACCAGGGTAGCCTAATTGCGTTCGAAACTCAACTTGTGAGCTGTCGGCCCTAGAAGTTTTTTAGGCTGCTAGGACCTCTCTCTATATTTTGCCTTTGGACTTCTCGAAGCTCAACTTGTGAGCAGTTCCATGCACCACTACCCGTATCTCTTAGCTTAGTTCTAGCCATGTGCGTTCAAAGCTCAACGTTAAGCTGTGTCCTGCACCACAATCGTTATATAATAAGCTTATCTCTAAGCTTTTTTGCGTTCAATGCTCAACGTTAAGCTATCCCTTCGCTTAGAACCTCGCTCTACATTTTGCCTTTGGACTTCTCGAAGCTCAACTTGTGAGCAGTTCCATGCACCACTATAGGTATCTCTTAGCTTAGTTCTAGCCATGTGCGTTCAAAGCTCAACGTTAAGCGGCCTCATGCACCACAACCCTTGTATCTTAAGCTTATCTCTAAGCTTTTTTGCGTTCAATGCTCAACGTTAAGCTATCCCTTCGCTTAGAACCTCGCTCTACATTTTGCCTTTGGACTTCTCGAAGCTCAACTTGTGAGCAGTTCCATGCACCACTATAGGTATCTCTTAGCTTAGTTCTAGCCATGTGCGTTCAAAGCTCAACGTTAAGCGGCCTCATGCACCACAACCCTTGTATCTTAAGCTTATCTCTAAGCTTTTTTGCGTTCAATGCTCAACGTTAAGCTATCCCTTCGCTTAGAACCTCGCTCTATATTCAACTTTCAGATACCTCAAAGCTCAACTTATGTGGTCTGCTATTGCTCTTGAACGGGTACAATATCTGACAGAGGGGGGTTTTTGGCCCAAATTATGCATTATTAGTTTAACCTCCGTCGCAGAACCACATTTGACCAGGTCGAGAAAAAAATTTTTTCGTGACGACCTGGTCCCCCATAGTAGGGAATGAACATGACATCTTAACCATATTTGACCATTTTCAAATTTCTCGTCGCGGAATGATGACTTTACTAGTAAAATTTGTTCCGGGTAGGGACCTCCCATACAAAATTTTCATCGCTCCAAAAGTGATTTCGTTTCACTTTTCAACATTTACAAGGTCCATAAATCATGTTTTGAGACGATATGGAAAAAAAAATTTTTTGCCCGTCTCGACCAACTCGACCGATGGTGACCACAGCAGGGTGCTCCATACAAATTTTCCTTATGTGGAATTTTCAGTGTAAAATAAGGTTTCTCCAATCGATCGCGGGTTTCACTTTTCATCATTTGCTAGGTCTAACTATGATGTTTTGAGTGGTCCCGCAAAAATTTTTTCTTGGACCGGGCCTTCCTTCCCGGCCCTGTCGGTGTGCTCTGCAGTAGGGTGCTCCATACAAATTTTCCTTATGTGGAATTTTTCAGTGTAAAATAAGGTTTCTCCAATCGATCGCGGGTTTCACTTTTCATCATTTGCTAGGTCTAACTATGATGTTTTGAGTGGTCCCGCAAAAATTTTTTCTTGGACCGGGCCTTCCTTCCCGGCCCTGTCGGTGTGCTCTGCAGTAGGGTGCTCCATACAAATTTTGCTTATGTGGAATTTTTCAGTGTAAAATAAGGTTTCTCCAATCGATCGCGGGTTTCACTTTTCATCATTTGCTAGGTCTAACTATGATGTTTTGAGTGGTCCCGCAAAAATTTTTTCTTGGACCGGGCCTTCCTTCCCGGCCCTGTCGGTGTGCTCTGCAGTAGGGTGCTCCATACAAATTTTCCTTATGTGGAATTTTTCAGTGTAAAATAAGGTTTCTCCAATCGATCGCGGGTTTCACTTTTCATCATTTGCTAGGTCTAACTATGATGTTTTGAGTGGTCCCGCAAAAATTTTTTCTTGGACCGGGCCTTCCTTCCCGGCCCTGTCGGTGTGTTCTGCAGTAGGGTGCTCCATACAAATTTTGCTTATGTGGAATTTTTCAGTGTAAAATAAGGTTTCTCCAATCGATCGCGGGTTTCACTTTTCATCATTTGCTAGGTCTAACTATGATGTTTTGAGTGGTCCCGCAAAAATTTTTTCTTGGACCGGGCCTTCCTTCCCGGCCCTGTCGGTGTGCTCTGCAGTAGGGTGCTCCATACAAATTTTCCTTATGTGGAATTTTTCAGTGTAAAATAAGGTTTCTCCAATCGATCGCGGGTTTCACTTTTCATCATTTGCTAGGTCTAACTATGATGTTTTGAGTGGTCCCGCAAAAATTTTTTCTTGGACCGGGCCTTCCTTCCCGGCCCTGTCGGTGTGTTCTGCAGTAGGGTGCTCCATACAAATTTTGCTTATGTGGAATTTTTCAGTGTAAAATAAGGTTTCTCCAATCGATCGCGGGTTTCACTTTTCATCATTTGCTAGGTCTAACTATGATGTTTTGAGTGGTCCCGCAAAAATTTTTTCTTGGACCGGGCCTTCCTTCCCGGCCCTGTCGGTGTGCTCTGCAGTAGGGTGCTCCATACAAATTTTCCTTATGTGGAATTTTTCAGTGTAAAATAAGGTTTCTCCAATCGATCGCGGGTTTCACTTTTCATCATTTGCTAGGTCTAACTATGATGTTTTGAGTGGTCCCGCAAAAATTTTTTCTTGGACCGGGCCTTCCTTCCCGGCCCTGTCGGTGTGCTCTGCAGTAGGGTGCTCCATACAAATTTTCCTTATGTGGAATTTTTCAGTGTAAAATAAGGTTTCTCCAATCGATCGCGGGTTTCACTTTTCATCATTTGCTAGGTCTAACTATGATGTTTTGAGTGGTCCCGCAAAAATTTTTTCCTGGACCGGGCCTTCCTTCCCGGCCCTGTCGGTGTGCTCTGCAGTAGGGTGCTCCATACAAATTTTCCTTATGTGGAATTTTTCAGTGTAAAATAAGGTTTCTCCAATCGATCGCGGGTTTCACTTTTCATCATTTGCTAGGTCTAACTATGATGTTTTGAGTGGTCCCGCAAAAATTTTTTCTTGGACCGGGCCTTCCTTCCCGGCCCTGTCGGTGTGTTCTGCAGTAGGGTGCTCCATACAAATTTTGCTTATGTGGAATTTTTCAGTGTAAAATAAGGTTTCTCCAATCGATCGCGGGTTTCACTTTTCATCATTTGCTAGGTCTAACTATGATGTTTTGAGTGGTCCCGCAAAAATTTTTTCTTGGACCGGGCCTTCCTTCCCGGCCCTGTCGGTGTGCTCTGCAGTAGGGTGCTCCATACAAATTTTCCTTATGTGGAATTTTTCAGTGTAAAATAAGGTTTCTCCAATCGATCGCGGGTTTCACTTTTCATCATTTGCTAGGTCTAACTATGATGTTTTAAGTGGTCCCGCAAAAATTTTTTCTCTTAGCCAGTCAACCCTTTCGTCCATGTCGGTGTGTTCTGCAGTAGGGTGCTCCAACCAAGTTTTCCTAATGAAAGTTTTTCGTGGTTTCGTGTGAGTTAAAAACTCCGGAACTTGGCTTATTTTCACCATAATTTCCACATATGGTGACCAACTCAATAAACGTTTTGTGCGTATCCTATGGACAGTTTTTCGCGTTCAACTTGGTGAACTAGGGTTGTTTTCCCGAAGGGTAAAAAAATCTGGACTTAGCCAAATTTTGAAATCTCCAACCAATCTTGGCCTGTTAGATTATCTTGGTTGGGTTGCTATGGGCTGCTACGGCCTACTTGATAGGCAATGTTTCAACTCTTGGAAGCTTTCGTGGTTGTTTAGAACTGTCCATGGCCTTCTTGATAGAAATGGCTTATCGTGGCCATGGACTTAGCAACATTTTGAGATCCAATCTTGGCCTGTTAGAGTATCTTGGTTGGGTTGCTATGGGCTGGTACGGCCTACTTGATAGGCAATGTTTCAACTCTTGGAAGCTCTCGTGGTTGCTAAGCACTGTTCGTGGCCTTCTTGATAGAAATGGCTTATGGTGGCCATGGACTTAGCAAAATTTTGAAATCTCCAACCAATCTTGGCCTGTTAGAGTATCTTGGTTGGGTTGCTATGGGCTGGTACGGCCTACTTGATAGGCAATGTTTCAACTCTTGGAAGCTCTCGTGGTTGCTAAGCACTGTTCGTGGCCTTCTTGATAGAAATGGCTTATGGTGGCCATGGACTTAGCAAAATTTTGAAATCTCCAACCAATCTTGGCCTGTTAGATTATCTTGGTTGGTTTGCTATGGGCTGCTACGGCCTACTTGATA
>NW_026525788.1:12500-20000 GCF_943734725.1 Anopheles marshallii | reverse complement strand
CAATCCTCCTATGCACCTGGCAATGTATGGTAGTGTTTCCTGCTGCTTTCCTGATTTGGATGTGTACCATGGCCTTTATCAGGCACTCTCTACTAGCTCCGGAATCGAACCCTGATTCCCGCTTCCCGTCACAACCATGGTAGTCCTCTACACTACCATCAATAGTTGATGGGGCACAGTCAAGTGAAAGATCGGTACCAGACTTCAACTCAATCGGCCGATTGGTTTAACTAATAAGTGCACCGGTCCTACCACCTTCAGAAGCAGCATTCCCGGCCTGTTGCATGTATTAGCTCTGGTTTTCATCAATCTTCCCCTGCTGTGTTATACTGAGCTTATGCGGTTTCTCGATTGTCGTGCAAAGTGTGTTATCACACATACCCAATATGCTCAACTCTCATGTTCGTTTGACGCACCAAACTTTATTAGTGATGCACCACACAACAGGTTTTAATATACGCGATCGTGTGTGTTTCTGTGTGAACTTGGTGCGCCAAGTCCATTTGTGATGCATCACTTAGCTAACCATCTTTCGGGACTGTTTAGGGTATGTGCTCCTCCACATCTATGCTTACTCGTACACATTCTCTGTCAATAGGTTTAAGATCGGGCATTCTACCATATCATTGCCTTAATGCTTTCAAATCAAGGCTACCAGGGTAGCCTAATTGCGTTCGAAACTCAACTTGTGAGCTGTCGGCCCTAGAAGTTTTTTAGGCTGCTAGGACCTCTCTCTACATTTTGCCTTTGGACTTCTCGAAGCTCAACTTGTGAGCAGTTCCATGCACCACTACCCGTATCTCTTAGCTTAGTTCTAGCCATGTGCGTTCAAAGCTCAACGTTAAGCGGCCTCATGCACCACAACCCTTGTATCTTAAGCTTATCTCTAAGCTTTTTTGCGTTCAATGCTCAACGTTAAGCTATCCCTTCGCTTAGAACCTCGCTCTATATTCAACTTTCAGATACCTCAAAGCTCAACTTATGTGGTCTGCTATTGCTCTTGAACGGGTACAATATCTGACAGAGGGGGGTTTTTGGCCCAAATTATGCAATATTAGTTTAACCTCCGTCGCAGAACCACATTTGACCAGGTCGAGAAAAAAATTTTTTCGTGACGACCTGGTCCCCCATAGTAGGGAATGAACATGACATCTTAACCATATTTGACCATTTTCAAATTTCTCGTCGCGGAATGATGACTTTACTAGTAAAATTTGTTCCGGGTAGGGACCTCCCATACAAAATTTTCATCGCTCCAAAAGTGATTTCGTTTCACTTTTCAACATTTACAAGGTCCATAAATCATGTTTTGAGACGATATGGAAAAAAAAATTTTTTGCCCGTCTCGACCAACTCGACCGATGGTGACCACAGTAGGGTGCTCCATACAAATTTTCCTTATGTGGAATTTTTCAGTGTAAAATAAGGTTTCTCCAATCGATCGCGGGTTTCACTTTTCATCATTTGCTAGGTCTAACTATGATGTTTTGAGTGGTCCCGCAAAAATTTTTTCTTGGACCGGGCCTTCCTTCCCGGCCCTGTCGGTGTGTTCTGCAGTAGGGTGCTCCATACAAATTTTCCTTATGTGGAATTTTTCAGTGTAAAATAAGGTTTCTCCAATCGATCGCGGGTTTCACTTTTCATCATTTGCTAGGTCTAACTATGATGTTTTGAGTGGTCCCGCAAAAATTTTTTCTTGGACCGGGCCTTCCTTCCCGGCCCTGTCGGTGTGCTCTGCAGTAGGGTGCTCCATACAAATTTTCCTTATGTGGAATTTTTCAGTGTAAAATAAGGTTTCTCCAATCGATCGCGGGTTTCACTTTTCATCATTTGCTAGGTCTAACTATGATGTTTTGAGTGGTCCCGCAAAAATTTTTTCTTGGACCGGGCCTTCCTTCCCGGCCCTGTCGGTGTGCTCTGCAGTAGGGTGCTCCATACAAATTTTCCTTATGTGGAATTTTTCAGTGTAAAATAAGGTTTCTCCAATCGATCGCGGGTTTCACTTTTCATCATTTGCTAGGTCTAACTATGATGTTTTGAGTGGTCCCGCAAAAATTTTTTCTTGGACCGGGCCTTCCTTCCCGGCCCTGTCGGTGTGCTCTGCAGTAGGGTGCTCCATACAAATTTTCCTTATGTGGAATTTTTCAGTGTAAAATAAGGTTTCTCCAATCGATCGCGGGTTTCACTTTTCATCATTTGCTAGGTCTAACTATGATGTTTTGAGTGGTCCCGCAAAAATTTTTTCTTGGACCGGGCCTTCCTTCCCGGCCCTGTCGGTGTGCTCTGCAGTAGGGTGCTCCATACAAATTTTCCTTATGTGGAATTTTTCAGTGTAAAATAAGGTTTCTCCAATCGATCGCGGGTTTCACTTTTCATCATTTGCTAGGTCTAACTATGATGTTTTGAGTGGTCCCGCAAAAATTTTTTCTTGGACCGGGCCTTCCTTCCCGGCCCTGTCGGTGTGCTCTGCAGTAGGGTGCTCCATACAAATTTTCCTTATGTGGAATTTTTCAGTGTAAAATAAGGTTTCTCCAATCGATCGCGGGTTTCACTTTTCATCATTTGCTAGGTCTAACTATGATGTTTTGAGTGGTCCCGCAAAAATTTTTTCTTGGACCGGGCCTTCCTTCCCGGCCCTGTCGGTGTGCTCTGCAGTAGGGTGCTCCATACAAATTTTCCTTATGTGGAATTTTTCAGTGTAAAATAAGGTTTCTCCAATCGATCGCGGGTTTCACTTTTCATCATTTGCTAGGTCTAACTATGATGTTTTGAGTGGTCCCGCAAAAATTTTTTCTTGGACCGGGCCTTCCTTCCCGGCCCTGTCGGTGTGCTCTGCAGTAGGGTGCTCCATACAAATTTTCCTTATGTGGAATTTTTCAGTGTAAAATAAGGTTTCTCCAATCGATCGCGGGTTTCACTTTTCATCATTTGCTAGGTCTAACTATGATGTTTTGAGTGGTCCCGCAAAAATTTTTTCTTGGACCGGGCCTTCCTTCCCGGCCCTGTCGGTGTGCTCTGCAGTAGGGTGCTCCATACAAATTTTCCTTATGTGGAATTTTTCAGTGTAAAATAAGGTTTCTCCAATCGATCGCGGGTTTCACTTTTCATCATTTGCTAGGTCTAACTATGATGTTTTGAGTGGTCCCGCAAAAATTTTTTCTTGGACCGGGCCTTCCTTCCCGGCCCTGTCGGTGTGCTCTGCAGTAGGGTGCTCCATACAAATTTTCCTTATGTGGAATTTTTCAGTGTAAAATAAGGTTTCTCCAATCGATCGCGGGTTTCACTTTTCATCATTTGCTAGGTCTAACTATGATGTTTTGAGTGGTCCCGCAAAAATTTTTTCTTGGACCGGGCCTTCCTTCCCGGCCCTGTCGGTGTGCTCTGCAGTAGGGTGCTCCATACAAATTTTCCTTATGTGGAATTTTTCAGTGTAAAATAAGGTTTCTCCAATCGATCGCGGGTTTCACTTTTCATCATTTGCTAGGTCTAACTATGATGTTTTGAGTGGTCCCGCAAAAATTTTTTCTTGGACCGGGCCTTCCTTCCCGGCCCTGTCGGTGTGCTCTGCAGTAGGGTGCTCCATACAAATTTTCCTTATGTGGAATTTTTCAGTGTAAAATAAGGTTTCTCCAATCGATCGCGGGTTTCACTTTTCATCATTTGCTAGGTCTAACTATGATGTTTTGAGTGGTCCCGCAAAAATTTTTTCTTGGACCGGGCCTTCCTTCCCGGCCCTGTCGGTGTGCTCTGCAGTAGGGTGCTCCATACAAATTTTCCTTATGTGGAATTTTTCAGTGTAAAATAAGGTTTCTCCAATCGATCGCGGGTTTCACTTTTCATCATTTGCTAGGTCTAACTATGATGTTTTGAGTGGTCCCGCAAAAATTTTTTCTTGGACCGGGCCTTCCTTCCCGGCCCTGTCGGTGTGCTCTGCAGTAGGGTGCTCCATACAAATTTTCCTTATGTGGAATTTTTCAGTGTAAAATAAGGTTTCTCCAATCGATCGCGGGTTTCACTTTTCATCATTTGCTAGGTCTAACTATGATGTTTTGAGTGGTCCCGCAAAAATTTTTTCTTGGACCGGGCCTTCCTTCCCGGCCCTGTCGGTGTGCTCTGCAGTAGGGTGCTCCATACAAATTTTCCTTATGTGGAATTTTTCAGTGTAAAATAAGGTTTCTCCAATCGATCGCGGGTTTCACTTTTCATCATTTGCTAGGTCTAACTATGATGTTTTGAGTGGTCCCGCAAAAATTTTTTCTTGGACCGGGCCTTCCTTCCCGGCCCTGTCGGTGTGCTCTGCAGTAGGGTGCTCCATACAAATTTTCCTTATGTGGAATTTTTCAGTGTAAAATAAGGTTTCTCCAATCGATCGCGGGTTTCACTTTTCATCATTTGCTAGGTCTAACTATGATGTTTTGAGTGGTCCCGCAAAAATTTTTTCTTGGACCGGGCCTTCCTTCCCGGCCCTGTCGGTGTGCTCTGCAGTAGGGTGCTCCATACAAATTTTCCTTATGTGGAATTTTTCAGTGTAAAATAAGGTTTCTCCAATCGATCGCGGGTTTCACTTTTCATCATTTGCTAGGTCTAACTATGATGTTTTGAGTGGTCCCGCAAAAATTTTTTCTTGGACCGGGCCTTCCTTCCCGGCCCTGTCGGTGTGCTCTGCAGTAGGGTGCTCCATACAAATTTTCCTTATGTGGAATTTTTCAGTGTAAAATAAGGTTTCTCCAATCGATCGCGGGTTTCACTTTTCATCATTTGCTAGGTCTAACTATGATGTTTTGAGTGGTCCCGCAAAAATTTTTTCTTGGACCGGGCCTTCCTTCCCGGCCCTGTCGGTGTGCTCTGCAGTAGGGTGCTCCATACAAATTTTCCTTATGTGGAATTTTTCAGTGTAAAATAAGGTTTCTCCAATCGATCGCGGGTTTCACTTTTCATCATTTGCTAGGTCTAACTATGATGTTTTGAGTGGTCCCGCAAAAATTTTTTCTTGGACCGGGCCTTCCTTCCCGGCCCTGTCGGTGTGCTCTGCAGTAGGGTGCTCCATACAAATTTTCCTTATGTGGAATTTTTCAGTGTAAAATAAGGTTTCTCCAATCGATCGCGGGTTTCACTTTTCATCATTTGGTAGGTCTAACTATGATGTTTTGAGTGGTCCCGCAAAAATTTTTTCTCTTGGCCAGTCGACCCTTTCGTCCATGTCGGTGTGTTCTGCAGTAGGGTGCTCCAACCAAGTTTTCCTAATGAAAGTTTTTCGTGGTTTCGTGTGAGTTAAAAACTCCGGAACTTGGCTTATTTTCACCATAATTTCCACATATGGTGACCAACTCAATAAACGTTTTGTGCGTATCCTATGGACAGTTTTTCGCGTTCAACTTGGTGAACTAGGGTTGTTTTCCCGAAGGGTAGAAAAATCTGGACTTAGCCAAATTTTGAAATCTCCAACCAATCTTGGCCTGTTAGATTATCTTGGTTGGGTTGCTATGGGCTGCTACGGCCTACTTGATAGGCAATGTTTCAACTCTTGGAAGCTTTCGTGGTTGCTAAGCACTGTTCGTGGCCTTCTTGATAGAAATGGCTTATGGTGGCCATGGACTTAGCCAAATTTTGAATTCTCCAACCAATCTTGGCCTGTTAGAGTATCTTGGTTGGGTTGCTATGGGCTGCTACGGCCTACTTGATAGGCAATGTTTCAACTCTTGGAAGCTTTCGTGGTTGCTAAGCACTGTCCATGGCCTTCTTGATAGAAATGGCTTATGGTGGCCATGGACTTAGCAAAATTTTGAATTCTCCAACCAATCTTGGCCTGTTAGAGTATCTTGGTTGGGTTGCTATGGGCTGCTACGGCCTACTTGATAGGCAATGTTTCAACTCTTGGAAGCTTTCGTGGTTGCTAAGCACTGTTCGTGGCCTTCTTGATAGAAATGGCTTATGGTGGCCATGGACTTAGCAAAATTTTGAATTCTCCAACCAATCTTGGCCTGTTAGAGTATCTTGGTTGGGTTGCTATGGGCTGGTACGGCCTACTTGATAGGCAATGTTTCAACTCTTGGAAGCTTTCGTGGTTGCTAAGCACTGTCCATGGCCTTCTTGATAGAAATGGCTTATGGTGGCCATGGACTTAGCCAAATTTTGAAGTCTCCAACCAATCTTGGCCTGTTAGAGTATCTTGGTTGGGTTGCTATGGGCTGCTACGGCCTACTTGATAGGCAATGTTTCAACTCTTGGAAGCTTTCGTGGTTGTTTAGAACTGTCCATGGCCTTCTTGATAGAAATGGCTTATGGGGGCCATGGACTTAGCAACATTTTGAGATCCAATCTTGGCCTGTTAGAGTATCTTGGTTGGTTTGCTATGGGCTGGTACGGCCTACTTGATAGGCAATGTTTCAACTCTTGGAAGCTTTCGTGGTTGCTAAGCACTGTCCATGGCCTTCTTGATAGAAATGGCTTATGGTGGCCATGGACTTAGCAACATTTTGAGATCCAATCTTGGCCTGTTAGAGTATCTTGGTTGGTTTGCTATGGGCTGGTACGGCCTACTTGATAGGCAATGTTTCAACTCTTGGAAGCTTTCGTGGTTGCTAAGCACTGTCCATGGCCTTCTTGATAGAAATGGCTTATGGTGGCCATGGACTTAGCCAAATTTTGAAGTCTCCAACCAATCTTGGCCTGTTAGAGTATCTTGGTTGGGTTGCTATGGGCTGCTACGGCCTACTTGATAGGCAATGTTTCAACTCTTGGAAGCTTTCGTGGTTGCTAAGCACTGTCCATGGCCTTCTTGATAGAAATGGCTTATGGTGGCCATGGACTTAGCAAAATTTTGAATTCTCCAACCAATCTTGGCCTGTTAGAGTATCTTGGTTGGGTTGCTATGGGCTGCTACGGCCTACTTGATAGGCAATGTTTCAACTCTTGGAAGCTTTCGTGGTTGCTAAGCACTGTTCGTGGCCTTCTTGATAGAAATGGCTTATGGTGGCCATGGACTTAGCAAAATTTTGAATTCTCCAACCAATCTTGGCCTGTTAGAGTATCTTGGTTGGGTTGCTATGGGCTGGTACGGCCTACTTGATAGGCAATGTTTCAACTCTTGGAAGCTTTCGTGGTTGCTAAGCACTGTCCATGGCCTTCTTGATAGAAATGGCTTATGGTGGCCATGGACTTAGCCAAATTTTGAAGTCTCCAACCAATCTTGGCCTGTTAGAGTATCTTGGTTGGGTTGCTATGGGCTGCTACGGCCTACTTGATAGGCAATGTTTCAACTCTTGGAAGCTTTCGTGGTTGTTTAGAACTGTCCATGGCCTTCTTGATAGAAATGGCTTATGGTGGCCATGGACTTAGCAACATTTTGAGATCCAATCTTGGCCTGTTAGAGTATCTTGGTTGGTTTGCTATGGGCTGGTACGGCCTACTTGATAGGCAATGTTTCAACTCTTGGAAGCTTTCGTGGTTGCTAAGCACTGTCCATGGCCTTCTTGATAGAAATGGCTTATGGTGGCCATG